>NC_051063.1:185973022-186091604 GCF_004664715.2 Peromyscus leucopus
ATAAATGGATTTTTTAAAAACTGTAATAGAACTACCCTGAATATGTGAATAATGCCCAATAGAATGAGATTGTTAAATAGAAGTTTCAAACACAAATATTCAGGTGGATTGAATGCAAGTGGATGCCATAGGCTCATAAGGAGTGACAAAATTAGGGAGGGTGACCTAGTTGGAGTAGGTGTGGCAATGTTGGAGTGTGTCACATTTCACTTCCTGCTGCCTTAGTCTGAAGATATAGAACTCTCAGCTTCTCTTCAACACCATGTCTGCCTGCATGTTGCCATGTTTAACAACATGCCAATACTAGAGTAAACCTTTGAAGTGTATGCTAGTCCAAATTAAAGCTTTTACTTGCTATGAGTTTCTAGGATCATGGTGTATATTCACAGCAAGAAAACCCTAACTAAGACAGAAGTTTGCAACTAGAATGGGGTATTTTTTTGATGAACTTAAACATATTTGTTTGGAGGAATTTGAACTTTGGACTATGAATTAGAAAAGCAGTTGAATCCTTAATCATCAGGGAAATGCAAATCAAAATGAGATACTATCTTACACCCATCAGACCAGCTACGATCAAAAACACTGAAGACAGCTTATGTTGGAGAGGATGTGAAGCAAGGGGGACACTCCTCCACTGTTGGTGGGAATGCAAACTTTTACAGCCACTTTGGAATTCAATACTGTGTTTTCTTAGACAATTGAGAATTAATCACCCTCAAGACCCAGCTATACCAGTCTTTGGCATATACCCAAGGAATGCTCAATCATACCACAAGGGCACTTGCTCAGCTATGTTCATATCAGCATTGTTTGTAATAGCCAGAACCTAGAAACAACCTAGATGCCCTTCAACTGAAGAATGGATGAATAAAATCTGGTACATATACACAATGGAGTACTACTCAGCAGAGAAAAGAAATGACATCATGAGATTTGCAGGCAAATGGATGGAATCAGAAAAAAGTCATCCTGAGTGATTTAACCCAGACTCAGAAAGACAAGCATGGTATGTACTCACTCATAAGTGGATACTAGATGTAAAGCAAAGGATAATCAGACTGCAACTCACAACTCCAGGGAGGTTACCTATTAAAGAGGACCCTAAAAAAGACACAGGGATTGACCAATGACAGAGAAATGGATGAGATCTACATGAGCAAACTGGACATGGGGGGGGGGGTAATGCAGGGCAAAAGAGAGTTTAGGGGAGTGGGAGGTCCCAGTTGGATCAAGAACAGAGTAGGAGAACAAGGAAAGAGATACCATGATAAATGAAGACCCCATGGGAATAGGAAGAAGCAGAGTACTAGAGAGGTCCCCAGAAATCCACAACAATACTTCCACAATAGACTATGGGTAATGGTCGAGAAAAAGCCCGAGATGACCTACTCTGGTGATCAGATGATGAACACCCTAACTTTCATGATGAAATGCTCACCCCATGACTGATAGAAGCAAATCCAGAGATCCACAGCCAAGGCCCAGGTGGAGCTCCAGGAGTCCAATTGGCCAGAGAGAGGAGGGATTATATAATCAGAAGATATTGAGACCATGACTGGAAAAAGCACAGGGACAACTAGCCAATCTAGTGGAAACACATGAAATGTGAACCAATTGCTGAGGATCCCCCATGGAACTGGATCAGGCCCTCTGGATATGTGACAGTTGATTAGCTTGAACTATTTAGGAGGCCACCAGCTAGTGGAACCAGGACCTGTCCTTAATGCATGAGCTGGCTTTTTAGAACCTATGGTCTATAATGAGATATTTTGCTCAGCCTTGATGTAGAGAGGAGGGGATTGGACCTGCCTCAGATAAATCTACCAGGTTGAGCTGAATCCCCAGGGAAGACCTTGTCTTGGAGGAGGTAGGAATAGAGGGTGGATTGGGGCTGAAGGCTGGGGGTATGAGGGGGAGGACAGGGGAATGCATGGCTGATATGTAAAATTAATTATAAAATAAAAATATATAAAAAATAATAAATAAATAAATAATTAAAAGATAGCAAAAAAGGAAAGAAAAGCAGTTGAATGCTTCAAGTAGTGCTCAATGGGCCATACTAGTAGAAACATGGAAGATGGAGGTGCTGAGGGTGATTGGATCTGTGGGGGCCTGGCTCAAGAGGTTTCAGAGGGGAAGAATTTTAGGATATTGCCAGAGATAGTTCTTGTGATATTTGGGTGAAAAATGTTGCTGAGTTTCCCCTCTTGTCCTTAGAGTCTGCCTGAGGATAAAATGAAGAGATATGGATTAAAACATATGGCAAATGAAATTTTAAAACTGCCTAGTACTGACTCATTCATGTGGTTATTAGTGGTCACTTTTACAAATATCTATAATTAAAAAAGATGCAAGCTGAGAAAGGAAAGTGAAAAAATGTACACTTTGAGGAGAAAGGGGAACCAGGAAATGGAATGAGGGTGACACCTGTGTTCAAGGAGATAAGCAAATTAGATAAAACAGGGATATTAAATTGAACTTTTTCTGTCTGAGTTTCTGCTTGTTTCTCTGTCATTCAAGCATATCAATTCAACCAGACCACACTCATAATGATGTAGGTTCCTTATCATGGACAGCTCCCTATCCAGCCCTAGATATGCTTTGGGTATTTTGTGTGATGTTTTCTTGGGGATACATGAATACTGAATGGCTACTTTCCTAAGAAGGCACATCAATGACAGAGACAAAGACATGATTCTATCCAAATCAAGTGGGTGAACCAATGAGTTTTATAAGTGTTCCGTAGAGGGATATGAGCAAACATTTTTAAATATTTTTTGAGACAGGGTTTCAGTGTTTACCTCTGGATGTTCTTGAACTCACTCTGTAGAACAGATGGACCTTGGACTCATGAAACCCAAAGGAAGAATTCCCACAAGTTATACCTGGTTTGACACTGAAGTGTTAACATCTAGCCTTGATATGCCTTTTGTGATTGTTACCCTTGTCTCCATACCTTGTGTCTGAAGTTTTATGTGAAAGTTTTCCTATGGGATCAAAGCCTATGGAAATTTCATAACAAAAATAAAAAAAAAAAAACTAGTAAAACTGAGAATTTGCATTTGGCATTATCCCTCTTGGGCGCTTAGTTCAAAAATTTTGGTATATGGAATTGACTTGCTAAACATGTGATTTGTAAAACAATAAAGGATCCTTTACTCACCAAGGGTAGTTCAGTCCATAGAAGTGATTCTACCCTACAGTTAGAAAAGGATAAAAATTCATCCTTGATGTGCCTCTGTACAACTTTCCACATGTCTGCCTCAACCTATACCCACACACAATATACAACATAGTAATGCCCAATGTGGTGTAGCTAGAGTTTTCCTGCCTGTCCCACAGTCAGGACAAATCTCTGTCACCTGCCAGTCCCACAGCTGCTCAGACCCAACTAAGTAAACACAGAGACTTATATTGCTTACAAACTGTATGGCCATGGCAGGCTTCTTGCTAACTGTTCTTATATCATAAAATAACCCATTTCTATAAGTCTATAACTTGCCACATGGCTCGTGGCTTACTGGCATCTTCACATGCTGCTTGTCATGGCAGCAGCTGGCAGTCTCTCCCCCACTCAGCCTTCCACTTCCCAGAATTCTCCTCTCTCCTTGTCCAGCCTATACTTCCTGCCTGGCCACTGGCCAATCAGTGTTTTATTTATACAGAACGATATCCACAGCAATGTGGAGCTAAAAGAAGAACAAAAGATTCCAGACATCTCTGAGGACTGAAGGAAATCTCTCTCAGGGTAAGGGGGCTCCAGGATTAGCAGGGGTTCATGGGAAACTTCCCTTCTCAGGAACAACAGTATTGCAATTATTAAAATGTCCATTAAAAGGAAAATGAGTGAAAGTGAAGGAAAAACAGCTTATAGAGGTTTTGGTATTAATTAAACAGCACTGCTATTAATTTCAGGCAACATTCCTCATGTTCAGTTGTGATTGAAGATATGGAAGCAAGTGTTGAGTGCTCATCAGAAAAAAAGAGCCAATACCAAGCTATTTTCATTAATATCGATCTATTGTAGAGCTTGAAGTCAGGGATGGTGATGCCTCCAGAAGTTGCTTTATTGTACAGGATTGTTTGAGCTATCCTGGGTTTTTTGTTTTTCCATTTGAAGTTGAGTATTGCATTTTTAAAGTCCACTCCCTAAATATAACACCTGTAGCACAGACATTGAGAGCAATAATTAATAAATGGAAGCTCCTGAAACTGAGAAGATTCTGCAAGGTAAAGGACTTAGTAAATATGACAAAACAACAGCCTACAGAATAAAAAAAATTTCTTCACCAACCCCACATCTGACAGAGGGCTGACATCCAAATAGGTAAAGAACTCACAAAACTAGACATCAAAATACCAAACAATCCAATTAAAAAATGGGCTACCAATCTAGACAGAGAATTGTCATCAAAAGAATCCCAAATAGCTGAAAGACATTTAAGGAATTGTTCAACATACTCAATCATCAGCGAAATGAAAATCAAAAGGACTCTGAAATACTATCTTATAAGTATCATAATGGCTAAGATCAAACACACTGATGACAGCTTGTGTTGGAGAAGATGTGGAGACAGGGGAACACTCCTATACTACTAGTGGGAATATAAACTTGCAGAGCTACTTTGGAAATCAGTATGGTGACTTCTCAGAAAATTGAGACTCAATCTCCCTCAAGACCCAGTGATACCACTCTTGGTCATATACCCAAGACATGCTCAATCATACAAGAAGGACACTTGTTCAAATATTTTCATTGCAGCATTATTCATAATAGCCAGAACCTGGGAACAACCTAGATACCACTCAACCAAAGAATGTATGAAGAAAATATGGTATATATACACAGTGGACTATTATTCAGCTGTAAATAAAGAAAGACACCATGATGTTTGCAGGCAAATGGATAGAACTAGAAATTATCATCCTGAGTGAGGTACCCCAGGTTCACAAAGATAAACATGACATGGACTCACTCATAAATGGATACTACATGTAAAACAAAAGATAACCAGACAACCATCTGCAATTCCAAAGAAGCTAGCTAACAAGGAGGATTCCAAGAGAGATGTATGGATCATCCTGGGAAGGGGAAATGGATGAAATCTACTGAGTAATCTAGGGGTAAGTGGGTCAATAGAGGGTAAGGGATAGCTGATGAAAATATGAGGAAATGTGATGGTTGAGCTGGGGGAAGGATGGAGTGGGAGAGGAATGAAAGAGATATCTTGAAAGAGAAAGACATTATTGGCTATGGAAATTTCCAGGAATCCACAAATATTACCCCAGTTAAGAATACTAGCAATAATGGAGAGGGTGCCTGAACTGGCGTACCCTGGTTATCAGATTGGTGAATACCCTAACTGTCATCATAGAGCCTTAATCCAGTAACATATGGAAGCAGATGCAGAGATCCACAGTCAAACACCAGGCCGAGCTCTGGGAGTCCAGTTGAAGAGAGGGCACAGTGATTTTATGACCAAGGGGGCTCAAGATCATGACGGGGATATCTACAGTGAGAAGTGAAGCAAGCTTGTGGAACTCATGAACTTTAGTTCTACACCTGTAGAGCCTTCATGGGACTGGACTAGGCCCTCAGCTTATGGGAGATGGTTATGCAGCTTGGTCTCTTTGAAGGGCCCCAGCAATGGAATCAGAATCTATCCCTGGTGTGTGACCTGGCTCTTGGGGGCCCATTAACTATGGTGGATTGCCTCACTCAACCATGATGCATGGGGGAGGAACTTGGTCCTGGCTCAACTGAATGTACTTTGCCTACTCCCCATTGGAGGCCTTACCCTTTTGAAGAAGGGAATGGAGTGGGTCATGGGGGAAGACTAGAGGAGAGTGAGAAGGAATGAGAGGGGAATCTGTTGTTGTTATGTAAAATGAATTAAAAAATCTTAAATAAAAAAATCAATTTAGGCAAATTGTTTCTTTACAGTAAAATAAGCTTATGTATAGAAAGTCTTATAAAAAGGAGAGAAATACCATTAAATTTTGGTCTTTGTGTAATTTAATTTCAAATGTTCTGTTGCCATTTGCAGAGTCACTTAAAGCTGTATCTAAAGTAGAACTAGGAACTAAAAAGGAAGTCATTCAGGCTGGAAATTTTCAGTCAGATAAAGAGAACGTTTCTTCACAGGATAATAGGAAGGAAGGCTGTTTCAGAGGACAGTGAGGGTGAGGAAAGCATGACAGTGGAGATGACTCTCCTCCTCCTTCATCAGATGAAACAGGTTCTGAAATAAGAAAGGCTGAAAGGATAACTGCATGTTTAAAACTTCAAGAGCATCTGAGACAAAGAATAAAAGGAAAAAAAAACTTCCCAGTAGAGAAAAGGTAAAGAAAGGAGATAAAAAGGAAATCTTCCCAGTATTAAGAATGAAAGAAGAAAGAATTGAAAGAAAAATTTTCCCTATAGGAAATGGGTAAAGAAAAGGAATTTTTCTGATAGAAAAAAGGGAATACTTAATTATGGATCTATGGTACCAACATATGATGGATTTGAGGATTGGTTGACTAAGATTAAAAGAACACCACCACAGTGTTCCCTGTAACTATGCAGCAAATGCCTGCAAATAATCATTTATCCTCAAGGATTATTGGACTCTGGTCCTGATGTATCTATAATTTTACAAGAATCCTAGGATACAATCTGGATTTTACAAGAAGTCTCTACTCAATTTGTAGTCACTGAAAACTTATCTGAAGTAAAACAGAGTGTAGAGTAGGTTAAATGCATAGGACCAGAAGGACAGGAAGGAATATTAAAGTCTTATATGACTGATATAACTATGCAGTTTTAATTTTACAAAAAAGTATAAGTGGGACAATCAGAGAGAATTCGGGGAAGTAAAAGGCTATGTCAGGAGACGTCAGCCCATCATCCAGTGAGCAGCATGTCATGGCACACAGATAAAGGTAATGTCGCAACATATGCATTAACAGAAATGGGCTGAATTTAAGTGTAAGAGCTAGTCTGTGGTAGGCCTGAGCTAATGGCCGAGCAGTTTTAATTAAAATAAGCCTCTGTATGTTTACTTGGGTCTGATCATCTGTGAACTAGGTGGGACACAGGAAAACTTTTAGCTATAAATGACACCCAATGGCTCAAGTTTCCACCTGAAACCTGAGAACATTTAATAAGCAATTCTAAATGGAGCCAAAAACAGGTTCCTGCTTCATGTCTCATGCAGGTGGAGAGACACCACAACATGTGGGTTTAAGCTACTCTATGGCAGGTTCTTGGAATGTGGGCCAGAACTATGCCACATTATACAGAGGCGTCTCCAAGCTGTGCAGTATGCTGCATGGTGAATATAGCTTTTGCTAACATAGACAAAAAATGGTTTCTGGGATACAAAATGCTAGATGGAGGCATGGACCCACTTGGTCCCAGAGTCAGTGAAGAGCATGGCTCCCTGAGCTGGAAGTGAATTACCTCCACCATGTTGGGAAGCTGAAATGGGCAGAGTCAGCAGCCAAGACTTCTGCTTCAGTACCAATCACTGCAGTTTAAAGCAATAGATTCACAATAAGACAGATTCAGATGGAACAAAACTTTAAATGGTTAACAATGTGTATAAAAATGTACATAGGCTTGGAAGAGAGAAGAAAATTAATATAGACTGTTACAATAAGAAAAAGTTTTTAAAAATAGAGTCTTTAAAGAGATAGTAAAGGTAGTACAAAAATAAGCCACATAAAGTTGGATATTACACAGAGAATATGGATTGCATTGTCTTTGATATTTTTTAACTACAGAAAAACATTTGATTGTAAAGGCTGCTAAATTAAGCCTTTACAACTGTATATATGTATATATGTATTTACATCTGTGTATATATATATATATATATATATATATATATATATATAGTATCTTGACTTCAAAATTTGGATCTAAGCATATGTTGCTTTGGAAAGGAGTCTCTGCCTTTGTTTCTACAGAAAGTAAGATGCTATGGATTTGTTGTAGGTTACGATGGATCAGGTTTACCCAGCCAAGACCCATGAAAGGTATCCAATGACACCATGGCCCAGATCATCCAACATCCAAAATCAACTTCAAGGCAACTGGCTCAGAGACTATTTCAGTCAGGACTTGACCATAATTCTTAATTGTTTTCGAAATCCCCATAAGATTACCAGTACCCTCTATCAGCAGGATGTCACCTCGAAAACTATGCCCAGATTCCCCCCAAAAAATGCAATATGGATGTTTGTCTTTGTTTAGATTGTTGGTTACAAATTGTTATTGGTCATAGTTAATATCTTTCTAAAAGAAGAAAGGGGGATATGCTATGGAAATAAAGGAGGTAGATAGGATAAAAGGATGGATAGTTGAAACTACTTTTAAAGAGTAACCTGTTTAAAATGTTTTACATTGGTATAGATTTTAGTTTATTGATACAATATTAAGTTAATTTTGTTATATTGTATGTATATTGTTTAAGTTATTATGTTTGTACAGCTAATTTAAATTGTAATGGATAATTAAGAAATACAGATTATTAGTCTTCTATGATATTCAAACTTATAGTCATGTTAAATTTTCTAGGTATACATAGATATAATTCAATTAGGTAGGTAATCTTCAAACATTTCACAGAATACAGCATTTGAAATGTTTTAAAAACTTAGACTTTCTGGACAGTGAGACACGTCTGTTCCTGGCAGCACTGATTTACTTCAGAGTGAAAGATGGGCATCAAAGACACTCCGTAAGGAGTTTATCTTCTTCTTGGCAAAAATAGCCATTTGGGTAAGAAACTGTTCTTTCCTGAACTGCTTGACAAAATGTTGTATCAACTGGACATGCAGGACCCATAGGAATGTGCCCACTGAAATTTGTAAAACAAGATGTTCCTTCAGGTTCCTGCTTCACAGAAAAAACTGTCAAAATTCTACAAGACACAGAGAAAAAAAATTATGGAAAGACTATGTCTGTGGGCTTAAGATGGATACCCCAACATTGCAGAGGAACTTTGGATGACTGTCCAGGCAAGCAGCTGTCTCTGTAATTTCCAGAATTTTGGAAGTTGCTTATAATGAATTTCCTGTATACTCAGGTAATATTATATCCTTCTGGGGTCTTTGATGTAGTTGAAGACTAGATAGTTATAATTATGGTTTTCATTGGTTATGATAAAAGATAAATTAGATATGAAACTTTAGACTCACAAATATAAGATAGACCAAATATATTCTTTAATTTTGCCAAATACAAATAGACTAAATATTGTAATGGTAATTCTTGCTAGATAACTATTTCATTATATATAATTATACTATGTTAAAGTTAAAACCTTTCTTTTTGATTAGAAAGAAATGGGGAGATGCTATGGGATAATGATCTTGAACACTGGTTTAATAAAACACTGATTGGCCAGGCAGTAAGTATAGGTGGAGCGAGTAGCCTAGGAGAATGCTGAGGAGAAGAAAGGAGTCAGGAGTCTGAAGCCAGACACAGAGGAAACAAGATGACAAGGCAGAACTGAGAAAAGTTACCAAGCCACATGGATAAATATAGATAAGAATTATAGATTAATTTAAGTGTAAAGAGCTAGTCATTAATAAGCCTGAGCTAATGGCCAAGCAGTTATAAATAACATAAACCTCTGTGTGTTTGGGTCTGAGCAGCTGCAGAACCAGGCAAGACACAGGAAAACTTTCAAATACAATCTCATATGTAGGGATCAGTTTCAGTTTAAAGGTCACTTTGAACACATCCCTAGGAGAAGAGCTGTCAGTAGCCCATGCAGATATTACTCAAAGATATTATCTCCATCAATAGTTCTACTGATTGATGATGAAAATTCCAAACTCAAGCTTTGCTTTCCCCTTCAATTCATATCATTTCACTTTATATTTCTATAACTTGACAGTTGACACTGAATCATTAAAAAAAGAATATGATTAAATTAGCTAATAATTTTTCGAAGATGTTAAGTCCAGTATCATGCAACCCCAACTGTTCATCATTTGATGAGGATGCTATTTGCTATGTGATAGAATGATAAAGGGGTAAAAAAAAGAGGAAACCTGGTACAGAAATGAAAGATGGCCTTGTGGGAATTGAATTGTGTGCTAATATAATCCAGTAAGAATTCATCAGGGTCCCTGGGAGATACCGAGTAACTTAGGAGACTGATTAACACATGTATATGAATTTATTGATTTAGGTGTGACCTTACAGATCTCTTCAGGACAGATCATCTCATAACACACAATGTGATATGTGGTGATGTATAATAAAGGAAAATATCACATGAGACTGAGGAAAAACAAAATATATACAGAGGTGGGAATGTAAACCTCATTGGTGACACTAGATGTTACCTTACATCATGGACTTAAAATAGAGGAATGGAAATTCTTCAAAAGTGCACAACAAAGTACGGGATAAGAGTCTTAATGTGGTAGAAGAGCTGATTACCCCAATATTTAGGTCTTTTCCTGCAACCAAAACACATTATCTTGCCAGATAGTTTATCACAAGTAATTCACAAAATTAAGCACTGAATTTTCTCTTAAAAAGCACCTGAGATCCTCAAAATGATTTCCAAGACTTGATCACCAGACTAGGCACACTCTGGTCTCTCTTCTATACTTCTAGGATGAATTCTGGGTCCTTCTCTGGCTGCGGCAATCCTCAAACAGCAAAATCCCAAGAGCTGTGAGGATCAAGGCAGATATACCCATCCGGATGAGGTTCTCCACTGTGTGATCCTGGGAGACTGCAGATTGTGAACAAACAAGTCAGGACAAACCAAAGCCACCATAAAATTTCCACTCTGAACAGCTCCCTCCTCATTATTCAACTTGATCTCTATCCATGCCCAAACCAGAATTTTTCTTACTCACCTATCATGGCTTGTACTGAGAGCCACTGGTAGCAAAAGCCCATGAGAGTACACAGCAGTGACAACTAGAGTTCAGAAGGTCAACCTATCAGAACTAAGGGTTCTGTTAGAGGAAACCATCACACAAGGCATTATGGAATTACTGCCTATTGAATGAACCGGCTGTCTCTTGTCGTAAACTTCTTGTGCAGTAACAGATATGAGTCTCCCCATTTACCGTGCATCTCCATGTAATATGTACATGTAATCTCACGATTGCATCTCAATCTTGGGTACAACTCTCCCTACACATTGGGGTAAATGGACAACTGTTTCTAGCTGTGTTTATTTTTCATTAACATTTATCTGGCCGGGGCCATTCTGCAGACAAAAGTATTTCAGCCAAGATACCTTTTTCCAAGGACAAAACTGCACATAGATAAACATTAGCTCATCTCACTCACAGATAGAGAAAAGAACCGCTAACAATTAAATCCTCAACCCCTTACCTTCACCCGGGGTCATTTACACAAGACCCTAACTTAAGAG
The DNA here is from genome assembly GCF_004664715.2 of Peromyscus leucopus. Lineage (NCBI taxonomy): Eukaryota > Metazoa > Chordata > Mammalia > Rodentia > Cricetidae > Peromyscus > Peromyscus leucopus. Next base: position 185,984,422 of record NC_051063.1, read on the forward strand.
ATTTACTGTTCACATTCCTGGGATGATGTTTTAGCCATTTGCTAGTTACTGATTTAAGATAGTTACTTCCTGTTGCCCCCAGGAGATTGCCTACAAGGCCAGACAGGTGATAGGTGTCAAGCTTCCTTCTTGTGCAAATTAAGTTTTGACTCCTCCTCAGCCAGGTGCTATCCTTAGATTTTCTCCTTGGCAATTACTCTGAGTGAAAGTGCTTTTACTAATCAAATACTACATGCTCTGACATAGGTTGCTTAGCCACCTAGCATATGTCCCCCTCCCTATCAGAAAGCAGCTGCAGCTGGGATGAGTGGGAAAAGTGGCACCAAAGACAGTTTACTTTCTTTGACTTATTGACCCCTAACATTCTACCTAGCCATTTCTAGATTATAGTTTGAGCACATAAATTCCCTAATTGTTCTTAGCCTTTAGTTGACCCTACCAGAGAACTTTCCTTTAGTCACTCCCCTTTTGGGTTGTAATTGGAAGCTGAAAATTAATTGCTTTATGTGTGGATCCTTATCACCTCTCTCTGAGACACTGAAAACTTCAAGCCTCACATCGCTTTACCAAAAAATTACTGTGTGGGCATATATACTGGTTCTCTGATAGCACTGGGAGGATTTATGGAGAAGAACAAAGATGAGGACGGAGATGGAAAGAACTAGGTAGAATGATGAGACAACACCAGGAGGGACTGAGAGGAGGAGGGAAAGAGAGCTAAGTGAGAGCAGGAAAGAAACTGTACAGATAAAATCACAATAGAAGAATAAAATGAATGGTCTAAAGAGCTCAGTGTGCTTAGATTCATTGAATATTCCTCAGATTAGAGTCCTCAGCTGGTTGGTAGACTCTTCCATGGACCCTGGGAGCAAACAATATAGGCTGGACCGACTGTTGCTTGCGTTAGGCTTCTGTCAAATTTTGTGACTGGGTGGTAGTCTCAGTCATTCCTAAGAAGCAAAGACATGTTGGATATGTGAAGCACTCAAAAGTACTGATTCTTTTGTGCAGTTTTATCTTCTTTTTTCCTGGAAATTTACATTATTCTCATCACATAACTTCAGGAAGATCTGAAATGAATGATTTCTGTGCTGTGACAGGCTTCCTTGTGGTCTTTGGCTTTGTATCTTCAACCTGACTATGCTCTGAATTCAGGACTTGTGGCCATGGCTCTTATTTGTAACACTCCAGAGAAATCAGATGGAAAAAATATGGTTTCTCAGTTTAGAATGAAGTAGCCTTACTGTGCTCCCAGATCAATCTGAAGTATAGAGTCCTGGAAGCTAATTCCCCTGGAGATTTGTTTGGACTGATTCACCAGCTGAGAACCCAAGATCCATCCACAAAGCTGTGTTCTCAGTGATCCATAATATCTGGTGCAAAAAATAATGATGTCAACATGCAGATGATTGCAAATAGATCCATATCTGTCACCACACTCAAAACGCAAGTCCAAGTGGATCAAAGACCTCAACATAAATCCAGTTACTCTAAACCTGATAGAAGAGAAAGTAGAAAGTAGTCTGGAATGAATAGGCACAGGAGATCACTTCCTGAATATAACACCAGTAGCACAAGCACTGAGAGCAACAATAAATGTGACCTCCTGAAACTGATATGTAGCTTTTGTAGAGCAAAGGACAGGGTCAATAAGACCAAATGACAGCCTACAGAATGGGAAAAGATCTTCACCAACCCCACATCTGACAGAGGGCTGATCTCTAAAATATATAAAGAACTCACAAAGCTAGACATCAAAATACTGACTGAACAATCCAATTAAAAAATGGGCTACAGAGCTTAACAGTGAATTCTCAAGAAAAGAGTCTCAAATGGCTGAGAGGCATTTAAGGAATTGCTCAACATCCTTAGTCATCAGGGAAATGCAAATCAAAACAACTCTGAGATACCACCTTACACCATCAGAATGGCTAAGATCAAACACTCCTCCACTGTTGATGGGAATGCAAACTTGTACAGCCACTCTGGAAATCAGTATGGCAATTTCTCAGAAAATTGGGAATAAGTCTTCCTCAAGACCCATTTATACCACTCTTGGGCATATACTCAAGAAATTCTCAATCTTACCACAAAGATACATGCTCAAATATGTTCATATCAGCATTATTCATAATAGCAAGAACCTGGAAACAACCTAGATACCCTTCAACTGAAGAATGGATAAAGAAAATATGGCTCATATGCACAATGGAGTACTACTCAGCACTAAAAAAAATGACATGAAATTTGCAGGCAAATGGATGGATCTAGAAAATGTCATCTTGAGTGAGGTAACCAGACTCAGAAGGACAAACACAGTATGTACTCACTCATAATTAGATACTAAATGTGAGGGAAGGCATGGCCAGACTGTAACCCACAAATCCAGAGAGGCTAGCTAACAGGAAAAGACCCTAGGAGGGATACATAGATGAGTCTACGAAGAGAAGTGGAGGAGATCCACATGAGTGGACTGGGTGTTGGCGGGTGGCAGAGGGCAAGGAATGGGGGATGAGAACATAGTGAAATGGGAGGGTCAAGCTGGAACAGGGACAGAGTGGGAGGGCAGGGTGGAAGATACCATGATAGATGAGGACATCACTGGTATACGAAGAGGCAGGGTGCTGGGGAGGCTCTCAGGAATCCACAAGATTGACCTCACCTTGGTCTGCTGGCAGTGGTCCAGATGGTGCCTGGACCGGTCTACTCTGGTGACCAGCCTAGCAAATAACCTAGCTGTCATCATAGATCCTTTCTCCAGTGACTGATGGAGGCAGATACAGAAATTCATGGCCAGGAATCCATTCCCAGGCTGAGCTCAAAATAACATTATGAATCCAATTGATGAGAGAGAAGAGATACTGCAGGTGAGGGATGTTGAGATCATGATGGGAGGATGTGCTGAGATGACCAGCCACACTAGCAGAAGCCCATAAACTGTGGACTGGTGGCCGTGGAGCCCCCATGTGACTAGATGAGGCCCTCTGGATATGGAAGATGGGTCTTTGGCTTGAACTCTTTGGGGAGCACCAGGCAGGAGGATTGGGATCTGTCCCTGGTCTACAGGCAGGCTTCTGGAATCTATTGCCTTTGGTGTGACACCTTGAACAGCCTCGATGCAGTGGGAAGGTGAGAGGGGGCTTGGACCTGCCTAGGCTCAGTGTGCTTGGCTCTGCTGACTCCCCATGGGAGACCTCGATTTGGGGGATGTGGGGATGCGGGGTGGCTTGGGAAAGAGGACTGGAGGGTGGGAGAAAGGAGGAGGGGTGATCTATCTGTGGATAGTATTTCGAGTTAGTAGAAAATTTCTTAATAAAGAAAAATTTATAAAAAATAATGACAATCTGGCATTCTCTCTCTGAATTCACCCCAGCTAGTTCCCATAATGCTTCTGTTTAAATCTTTCCCTAATTATTAAACTGTTAGTTTAATGGAAGCAGATATGTTCTAATAAAGAGTTAACCTAAGACTGGCCCCACCTGTACTGATTGGAAGAAGAAATGAGTATGTGAACTCCTGCCTGGACTCTTGCCCCTCAGGGAAACATCCCATGCCCCTTCCCCACCCATCGAAGCACAACTAAGTAATCAGCATCACCCAGTGATTCTACAACAGCAAGAGATGAGCAACCCAATGCAGATGAAGCAAAAGAAAATGACCTTAAAAATAACATTATGAATATGATACAGGCCTTTAAAGAGGAAATAAAAACTTCCTTAAAGAAATGGTGAAAAAAGACAAACAAAAAAAAACTGGCAAACAATGAATAAATCCATTAAGGATAGCCAAAAACAATAATCATACATGTGTAGAAAACAGTTCAAGACTTGGAAATTGAGATAAAAGCAATAAAGAAAACACAAAGTAAGGGAATTCAGGAAGTGAAAATCTGGGTAAATGAACAGAAACTACAGATGCAAGCAAACCAACAGAATAAAAAGAGATGGAAGGAAGAATCCATGTTGAAGACACAATAGAAGAAATAAATTCATCAGGCAAACCAAACGTTAAATCACATAAATTCTTAACAAAAATCATCCAGGAAATCTGGGACATTGAGGGAAGATCAAACCTAAGAATAATAGGGATGGAAGAAGAAGAATTCCAGCTTAAAGGCACAAATACTATATTCAACAAAATCATAGAAGAAATATTTCCCAACCTAAAGAAGGAAATGCCTATGAAGGTACAAGTGAGTAACAGAACACCAAATAGATTATACTAAAAAAAGTCCTCTCACCACATAAAAATCAAAACACAAAACATAAAGAATAAAGAAAGAATTTTAAAATCTTCAAAGGAAAAAGCCCACATAACATATAAACACAGACCTATCAGAATTACACATGATTTCTCAATGGAAACTAGGAAAGCCAGAAGGTCCTGGACAGATGTTTCACAGACACTAAGGGACCAGGGATGCCAGGCCAGACTACTATACCTAGCAAATCTTTCAATTACTATTGACTGAGAAAACAAGATATTCCATGACCAAAACAGATTTAAACAATATGTATCCACAAATCCAGCCCTATGGGAAGTACAAGAAGGAAAACTCCAAACCAAGAAAGTTAGCTGCACCCACAGAAACACAGGCCATATATTTCCTCGAACAAGCAAATCACAAAGAAGGGAAACACAAACACACTGCTGGCACCACCAACAAAATCAAAAATAACAGGAATTAACAATCAAGTTCATTAATATCTCTCAATATCAGTGGACTCAGTTTGCCTATAAAAAGTCATACGCTAACAGAATGGGTAGAAAAACAGGATCCATCATTCTGCTGCACACAAGAAACATACCTCGAGCTCAAAGACAGACATCACCACAGAATAAATTCCTGGGAAAAGATTTTTCCAATCAAATAGACCCAAGAAACAAGCTGGTGTAGCTATCCTAATATCTAAAAGAAGACTTCTAAGTAAAATCAATCAAAAGAAATGGAGAAGGGGATGTAATATTCATCACAGGAAAAAATCCATCGAGATGAAATCTCAATTCTGAACATTTATGCCCCAAACACAAACACACTAACATTTGTAAAAGAAACATTACTGAAGCTTAAATCACACATTAAACCCCACATACTAATAGTGGGAGACTTCAACACCTCAGTCTCACCAATGGAGAGGTCTGCCAGACTGAAATTTAATAGAGAAATATGGGAACTAACAGATGTTATGACTCAAATGGACCTAACAGACCTTCTCAGCAGTTCATGGAACCTTCTCTAAAATCAAAAACATACTCAGTAACCAAGCAAACCTCAACAGATAGAAGTAAAAATGAAGTAACCCCCTATACCTTATTGGATCACCATAGCTTATAGTTATATTTCAACAGCAACAAAAATTACAGAAAGCCTACAAACTCATAGAAACTTAATAATGCTCAACTGCTCCACATCTGGGTCAAGGAAGAAAGAAAGAAATTAAAGACTTCCTACAATTCAATGAAAATGAATGCACAATATACCCAAACTTATGGGACACTATGAAAGGCTGGGAAAAGTCTTACCAATCAAATGGTCTTAAGAAGCAAGCTGGTGTGGCTATCCTAATATCCAACAAAACAGACTTCAAACTAAAATCAATGAAAAGAGATCAAGAAGGACATTACACACTCATCACAGGAAATATCCACCAAAATTAAGCTTCAATTCTGAACATTTATGCCACAAACACAAGGGCACACACATATGTAAAAGAAACGTTACTAAAGCTTAAATCACACATAAAACCTAAAACATTAATAGTGGGAGACTTCAACACCCGACTCTCACCACTGGATAGATCTGCCAAATTGAAACTTAACAGAGAAATAAAGGACTAAATTGATGTTATGACTCAAATGGACTTAATATCTACAGAACTTCCCATCCTAACATAAAAGAATATTCCTTCTTCTTAGCACCTCATGGAACCTTCTCTAAAATTGATAACATACTCGGTCAAAAGCAAATCTCAACAGATACAAAAAAATGGAAAAACCTCCTGCATTCTATCAGACCACCATGGTTTAAAGTTAGATTTCAACAACAAGGAAAATTACAGAAAGCCTAAAATCTCATGGAAACTGAATAATGCCCAACTGAATCACGAATGGCTCAAGGAAAAAATAAGAAAGAAAACACAGACTTACTAGATATCAATGAGAATGAATATACCACATACCCAAACTTATGGGACACCATGAAAGCAGTGATAAGAGGAAAATTCATAGGACTAAATGACTACATAAAGAAGTTGGAGAAATTTCTCACTAGTGACTTAACAGCACAACTGAAAGCTCTAGAACAAGAAGAAGCAAAGTCACCCAGGAGAAATAAAGACCAGAAAATAATCAAATTGAGAGCTGAAATCAATAAAATAGAAACAAAGAGAACAATACAAAGAATCAATGAAACAAAGAGTTGGTTCTATTAGAAAATCAATAAAATTGATGACCTCTTATCCAGACTAACCGAAAGGCAGAGAGAGCACACCCAAATTAGCAAAATCAGAAAGGAAAGGGGAGAAATAACAACAGACAATGAGGAAATCCAGACAATCATCAGGTCATACTTCAAAAACCTGTACTCCACAAAATTGGAAAATCTAAAAGAAATGGACAGTTTTCTGGATAGGGTCCACAAACTAAGTTAAATAAAGACCAGATAAACTATTTAAATATTCCATTAACCCCTAAGGAAATAGAAACAGTCATTAAAATTCTCCCAACCAAAAAAGAGCCCAAAATCAGATTGTTTCAACCCAGAATTCTATCAGATTTTCACAGAAGAGTTAATACCAATACCCTTTAAATTGTTCCACACAAAAGAAAGAGAAGGAACATTACCAAACTCCTTCATTGAGGCTACACTTACTCTAATTCCCAAGCCTAACAAATATACAACAAAGAAACAGAATTACAGACAATCTCTGTTATAAACATTGATGCAAAAATACTCAATAAAATATTGGGAAACAGACTCCAAGAACACATCAAAATAATTATCCACCATAATCAAGTAGGCTTCATCCCAGAGATGCAAGGTTGGTTCAACATATGCAGTCTCTCAATGTAATACACCATAAACAAACTGAAAGAAAAAACTCAAATGATCATTTCATTAGTTGCTGAAAAGGCCTTTGACAAAATCCAACACCCTTTCATGATAAAGGTCTTGGAGAGATCAGGAATACAGGGAACATATCTAAACATAATAAAGGCAATTTACAGCAAGCCAACAGCCAACATAAAATTAAATGGAGAAAAACTCAAAGTGATTCTACTAAAATCAGAAACAAGACAAGGCTTTCCACTCTCCCCACATTTATTCAACATAATACTTGAAGTTCTAGCTAGAGAAATAAAACAACAAAAAAAGATCAAGGGGATACAAATCAGAAAGAAGAAGTCAAGCTTTCACTATTTGCAGAGATGTGTTAGTATACATAATGACCCCAAAAATTGGACTAAAGAACTTCTAGAGCTGATAAAAACCTTCAAAAATGTACAGAATACAAGATTATCTCAAAAAAATCAGTAGCCCTCCTATATACAAATGACAAACAGGCTGAAGAAGTCAGAGAAACATCACCCTTTACAATAGCCACAAATAATATAAAATTCCTTGGGGTAACTGTAACTAAGCAAGTGAAGGACCTGTATGACAAGAACTTTAAGTTCCTGAAGAGAGAAATTGAAGAAGACATCAGAAAATGGAAAGGTCTCCAGTGCTTATAGATAGGTAGGGTTAACATAGTAAAAATGGCTATCTTACCAAAAGCAATCTACAGATTCAATGTAATCCCCATCAAAATCCCAACACAATTCTTCACAGAACTGGAAAGAACAATACTCAATTTCATATGGAAAAACAAAATACCCAGAATAGCTAAAAGAATCCTGTACAATAAAGCAACATCTGGAAGCACCAGAATCCCTGAATTCAAGCAACAGTATAGAGTTACAGTAATAAATACAGCTTGGTACTGGCATAAAAACTGACATGTGGACCAATGGAATTGAATTGAAGAACCTGACATTAATCCACACAGGTATGAACACCTTATTTTTGACAAAGAATCTAAAACTGTACAATGGAAAAAAGAAAGCATCTTCAACAAATGGTGCTGGCATAACTGGATGTCAACATGTAGAAGATTGCAAATTGATCCATATCTGTCACCATGCACAAAACTCAAGTCCAAGTGGATCAAAGACCTCAACATAAATCCAGTTACTTGTAAACTGATAGAAGAGAAAGTAGGAACTAGTCTTGAATGCACTGGCACTAGAAATCGTTAACTAAATCTAGCACCAGTAGCACAGACACTGAGAGCAACAATTAATAAATCAGACCTCCTGAAACTGAGAAGCTTTTGTAGGGAGAAGCACACTGTCAATAAGACAAAATGACAGCCTACAGAATGGAAAAAGATCTTCACCAACTGCATATCTAACAGAGGGCTGATCTCCAGAATACATAAAAAACTCAAGAACTAGACATCAAAATACTAACATACCAATTAAAAAAATGGGCTATAGAGTTAAAACAGTGAATTCTCAACAGAAGAAGCTCATATGGCTGAAATACATTTAAGGAATTGCTCAACATCCTTAATCATCATTGAAATGACTGTAAGACACCATCTTACACCTGTCAGAATGGCTAACATCAAAAACACTGGAGACTGCTTATGTGGAGAGGATGTGGAGCAAGGGGAATATTCCTCCACTGTTGGTGGGAATGCAAACTGGTACACCTACTGTGGAGATCAGTATGGTGGTTTCTCAGAAAATTGGAAATCAATCTTCCTCAAAATCCAACTATACCACTCTTGGGCATATACCCAAGGAATGCTCAATCATACCACAAAAACACATGAACAACTATGTTCATAGCAGCAGTATTATTTATAAAGCCAGTACCTGGAAACAACCTAGATGCCCCTCAACTCAAGAATGGATAAAGAAAATGTGGTACATATACACAATGGAATACTACTCAGCAGAGACAAACAATGACATCATGAGGTTCACAGGCAAATGGATGGAAGTAGAAAAAATCATCCTGCGTGAGGTAAACCAGACTCAGACTACAAACATGGTATGTACTCACTCATAAGTGGATGCTAGATGTAAAGCAAAGGATAGCCAGACTGCAACCCACAGCTCCTGTGAGGTTAGTTAGTAACGAGGTCTGTAGGAATGACACAGTCACTGCCCAGTGACTGAAATGGATGTGATCTACATGAGCAGACTAGGGGTGAGTGGGGGTAATGAAGGGCAAGAGTCAGAGGAAAGAGAGCTTAGCTTCTAGCGGGATCAAGAACAAAGTGGAAGATCAAGGAAAGCAATACCATGATAAATGAAGACACCATGCAAATAGAAAGAAACAGAGTTCTAGGTTATGTTCCCCAGGAATACAATTATGATTCCACAATAGACTACTGGCAATGGTAAAGAGTTCCACTCCCTCCAGTCATTCAATTCCCCACACAGACAACATCTACTCTGCTTCAGATTCACTACCCTTGCCCCAGAAAAGAGCAGGCCACTGAAGGGCATTAATTGAACATGGCACAATATGATACTATGTGCCTTAGCTGACCTACTCTGGGAATCAGATGGCTGAATACCTTAACTGTCATCATAGAATTCTCATCCAGTGACTGATGGAAGCAGATATAGAGATCCACAACTGGGTCCCAGGCAGAGCTCTAGGAGTCCAATTGACAAGTGAGAGGAGGGATTCTATGAGCAAGAGAAATCAAGACCATGATAGGAAAAACTACAGAGACAACTAGCCAAACTAGTGGCAACACATGAACTGTGAACCAATAGCTGAGGAGCCCCAAGGGTACTGGACTAGGCCCTCTTCATAAGTGAGACAGTTGTTAAGCTTGAACTGTTTCGGGGGACACCAGGAAGTGGGCCTGGGACCTGTCTCTAGTGCATGAGACAGCTCTTTGGAACCTAACGCCTATGGTGAGACACTTTTTCACATCATTGGCATAGGGAGGAGGGGCTTAGACCTGCTCAGATGAATGAGCCAGGCTCTGCTGACTCCCCATGAAAGATATTGCTTTGGAGGAGGTGGGAATGGGGGGTAGATTGAGGGGAAGGCTGGGAGTATGAGGAGGGAGGACAGGAGAATCTGTGACTGATATGTAGTATGAATGGAAAATGTCTGAATTAAAATGAATAAATAAATAAATAAATAAATAAATAAATAGACATATTAATAGCAAGAGGCCCTTACTTAGTACCTTCAGGACTAGAAGGGACCCTTATAACTCATTGTACATATGTTAAAAATCTTTCAAGAGTTGAAAAAGTCTATACAATAAAGGATATTACACATGTTTCCAGATAACATTTTGTGTTCAGATTCTGCAGAAGTGTTTCTAAGCTAATCTGTCCCAATCTGGGCTTTCAGTGAGGCTGGTGTCCTGAGCCCCTGCTTGGATAGCCCACAGTGGGACTCACTCCCCACTGAAACCCAGGCTTCCCACACCCTACTCACCCCTTCCTGACTTTCTTCTGGTGCCTGAGTGTGAGAAGAAGGGAGAGGGTGAGGAGGAAGAGCAATAGGAAGTCGGCCACAGAAAACCCCATCACAGTAGATATCTTTCCAGTACTATGAGCCAGGGGACATCATGGATGAGGAATTGTGAATGATAATCTACCGTGTGAAAATGAAAAAAACAATCAGAGTCTGCATGGAGCTGCACTAGGTCCCCTGCATATATATTATGGTTGTTGGTTTGGTGTTTGTGGTGATTTCCGATCGTAGTGATGAATGTGTATCTGACACATTTGCCTGCCTTTAGGATGCTCTTCTTTCTGTTGGGCGACCTCAACCAACCTTGATGTGACTGTCTATGTCTGATGTTATGGTATCATATTGTGCCATGTTCAATTGATGCCCCTCAGTGGCCTGCCATTTTCTGGGGCAGGGGTAGTGAATCTGAAGCAGAGTGGACATGTGGGGGGACTTGAATGAGTGGAGGAGGGAAGCTGCAATTAGAATGCACTGATATGAATGAACAATAGATAGATGATAGATAGATAGATAGATAGATAGATAGATAGATAGATAGATAGATAGAGATAGATAGATAGATAGATAGAAGATAGATAGAAGATAGATAGAATAGATAGATAGATAGATAAGATAGATAAGATAGATGATAGATGATAGAGAGATAGAGTAGATTGATAGAGGTTAGGTAGAATAGATAGATAAGGTAAATAGATAGGAAGTGATAGATAGAGAGATAGATAGATAGAGGTAGGTAGATAGATAGGTAAATAGATAGAAAGATAGATAGATGATAGACAGATAGATAGATAGATGATAGATAGATAGATAGATAGATAGATAGATAGATAGATAGATAGATAGAAAACCTACTGTGTGAGTACCCATGTTGGGTCTTTGTATTTGCTGTATCTCATTCTCATAGCCATGCAACACAGGACCATCTCTGAATACTTTCAGTCAGTTTTCCTGCCCTAGATCAGCCTGAAGGATTGTGCATAGCTGAGGACTGAGTCCAGGATACCTGTCCTCCCACTTTGTTCTGTACACTGGAGCTAAACCTCATGAACTGGAAGGAAAGATCCTGAATGTCCTGTCCTAGCCCTGTACCACACCCCAACACAATGTCTTCAACACAGTTTTAGATGGGGCAGAACCACTGTGGAACAGAGTTCTTGAATCTTTCTCTATAAGTATGTGAAACAGATGAGATCATCATTAAAAGGAACTTAATGTCTTTGCCAGGGCTTCTCCATTTACACATGGAGAAACTAAGAACCTCACAAGACAGAGGGTAGTACAATTCAACCTCTCCAGACAAAAATGTACCAACCACATAACTAGCTTTATCCCTGCTGGACCCACCCTGCAATAGAGTTCTTGCTTAGACGTCTGCTTCAGATACAACAGGGATGAAGAGCTGTTTTTCATGGCCTGACACACTTGGAGGGTGAAACTCAGGGTAATTGACACCTCCTCTCATTTTATGTGTTTGAGCCTAGGACAGATCAACAGGACCACTCTTCATCAGGATGCAGCTAATGCAACCGAGCTTCTGAGCCTCTGGGTTTCTGGAGACTATTTTGGGGTCTCTGCTTCACACCTAGTAGCTTGGTCATCAGCCAAGATGATAAAGGAATGTAGACTCATAGGGACATACAGTCTGCACACACTCAGGGTGAAACAACTTCCCTAGACAAGAAAATCTAAAACCTCTATAGGAATGGATTTTTGGACCCTTGGAGACTGTGGGAAATTTGTTGGGGGAATGATGTGTGGAAGCCTGCACTAACTATCTCATATCTTCTCAGTCTCATGTCTACACTGCAGCCTCTTCAGAACCTCCCAGCTTCCTACCTAGGTTCCCATGAAGAGAGTGAGATGGTCATTGAGAATTCTCAGTTCATTTCTAAGTCTTTGCATTGGAGACCCTCTCTTTATAACCCTCCTTTGGATGAACTTACTCCTATCACAGACACAGACTTCCTAATTCAATTATCCTGGGTAACCCTTGTAGCCCACAAAAGTCAGGATCACCTCACCTGAGAGTGTGACCTCAATGGGAATATTGGGATATGATAACAGGTAAGGGGTTGAGCTCTTAGAACCAAAGCATGTATAAGAACCCCCAAAGGGGCTGGAGAGATGGCTCAGCCGTTAAAGGCTAGGCTCACAACCAAAAATATAAGAGTTCGGTTCCCAGCACCCACAGCTGTCTCTCCAGCCTTAAAAAAATAAAAAAGAACCCCCAAAGACAGAGGTCATAGCACTCATGGAGAATTCTGCCTTATATTGTAGCTCTTGAGACATTGATCTTTGTGGCAGGTAGGGATGGGCTACACCTTCCTTGAACAGAAAGAATGTGTTTACTCGGACTGATGATTAACACAGTAAAGTCACATTCTCTCCTGAGGACACAGTAGTCCCTGGATGCACTGAGAGAACAGGTATAACAGGGAAGTATCCTAAAGATAAAAAAACAAGTGACTGAAGGGCTACAGTCATTGCTCTAAGCCCCCCTCTTTCAGAACCTAGTCTCTATGTTGTAAAAGACAGTCCCTTCTCCACTCTCTTGCTCCTAGACCTGTTCATCCCTGACATGTTCATTATCATCTTGATGATGAATCCCAGTTCTCCACCCAACTTACTTTGTGCCAAGGTGGGTCCATACTAAATGCACTACATTGCTCACCTGTGATCATGATTTCTAGAGGGTCACTGGGGGCTGACCACTCAGAGGAGGAGCTCTGTGCACCAAGGCATTTGTATTGACCACCAATGGAGAAATTCACTGAGGCTAAGGTGAAGGTGGCTTAAAAATGTCCAGCCTGGGGCTGATGAACATAAACTTGAGTGAGGTCACTTCCTCCCTCTCTGAACAGAGCAAATCTGTCATAACTTATCTCAGAGGAACACTTGAGTGTCAGGTTCTATCCAGGGGCCAGGACAGGGACTTTTGGGGTCAACAAAGTGGGCTTCCTTGACAGCCCTGGAAGGAAGAGAGTCAGGAAGTCATCCACCTGGCTGTTGTTACATTCCATATCTCATCTTACTTTGAAAGTGCCATGGCCTTTTCTACTCTGGGCCTTAGGAATCAAGAGTTCCCTTCAGGCATCATGGCCTCAATCCCACCTTGAGGCAGCAGCATGAATGACAAAGAGTGTCTGGTGTCACTCACTTGTGGGAATGTGGACTTTCTTACCTGAGACGTGTATCTCCAGAGGGTCACTGGCCTCAGACCACACATGTGAGGTATTTGTATAGTTTCCATAACATCGAAAGGGCCCATGTGTGCTGGATGTCACAAGGATCAGAAGAAACAGAGCCTGGGACTGTCCAGTGTGTAATAACTGTGCCTTTTGGGACCTGGAGAACTTCAGATCTGCACCAGTCAAAATGAACCCATCATATTCTTTGGATGAGACACACTGAAGGGTCACATTCCCACCTGAGGTCACCACAGGGCTGGGCAAAGCTGACAGAGTAGGTTTGCCTTGGTAAACACCTAGGAGAGGAGCAGGCAGTCTGTCAAGTGAAACACAGCCAACACTGACTCCAGCAGATGGGCTGTGGAAGCACACCTATGAAAGAGTATTTCCTGTGGACAGAGGCAAAGATTGTGACAGTGTCCTCTCACCTGTCACCACCAGCTCCAGGGAGTCACTGCGCTCGGTCCACCCTGTAGATTCGTAAGAGTAACAGCAATATTGCCCTGCATGATGCTTTTCCATGGACGATATGGAGAACATGACCTTTTTACCAGGATCTTTTGGCGTTTGATGGAACCAGGGTGCTGGACTTCCTTCTTTATACAGGAAATATATTTGGGTTTCCTTGGTCCCCTCACACCAGATGGTCACAGCATTCCCTGTGCTGATGACAGAACCTGGCTCAGCCCACAGGGTGGGTTTCTTGAGGTTTCCTTTAAGAAAGTAGGTGGGAAAGGGGTGGGACTTTGAGCAGTTTCACAGTAAGCGTCAAACATGCTACTGATCTTGAAATGTTCTCCTAAATAGCAAAAGGACCAGTAATGTCGTGGGAAGACTCAGTCTCATGAGCCTTCTAAGATCTCATCTCACTATGCTCTCTCCTCACTTTCTGTACACTGACTCCCACAGTCTTAAAAGGCCTTATTAATAAAAACAAACTTGGTGCCAGTTATGGGAGAGAATGCCAGAAGATCAGAGAAACAGAAGAAGCCACTGCCACCTCACCTTGCCAATTCCTCAACTGATCCTGTTTTCTCAGACTGGAAGCCTCTGAGTCCTCATGCAGAATGAAGCTCAGCTGAACTGTTGCTCAAAAGCCTAAAAGCTTAACCATGCTCTAGTTCCTTGTCCTCATGTGTTAAATACCATTTGGCTTCCTGCCATCACTTCCTGGGATTTAAAGGCTCTTGTTACCATGCCTGGCTGTTTCCAGTGTGGCGTTGAACTCACAGAGATCCAGGCAGATATCTTCCTCTGGAATGCTAAGACTAAAGGTTGTGTGCATTTTCTGGCCTCTATATCTAGTGGCTGTTCTGTTCTCTGACCCCAGATAAGTTTATTAGGGTGCACAAAATTTGGAGGAACACAATATCACCACATTTCCCCTTTTTATCTAAAATTTTAAAAAGCTTATAACTAATACAAGAAAAACTATATCCAATATGTATATACAATATAAACAGTCAAGAATTACATTCACAATGTCTAGTCCATAAACATTTGACAGATTGAGACAAAAAACTCTATTAATAGATAACAATGTCCAGTCCATTAACATTTGACAAATTCAGACAAAAAAAACTCATTACTTATCCTGTTTAAAACAAGTAGTACACCGGGTGGTGGTGGCACATGCCTTTAATCCCAACACTCGGGAGGCAGAGCCAGGTGGATCTCTATGAGTTCAAAGCCATCCTGGACTACCTACCAAGTGAGTTCCAGGAAAAAGCACAAAGCTACATAGAGAAACCCTGTCTCGAAAAACCAAAATAAATATATAAAGAATTAAAACAAGTAGTTCCTTTTTAAAAGTAGATTCAATAATCTCCCTTTTATTTTATCATATCCAACAGTCTGCATGCTGTGTCGATTTTCTCAGGAGCCCTGGATGCTCAGACATATCACACATTATGGTCTCGATGGGGAACCTGTGTCAGGTGCAATGTGATTCCACAGAGAGTCTGAGGCTTCCTCACCTGAGACCAGCAGCTCCAGGACCTTGCTCCCTTCTGACCACACCTGAGAGTTATTTGTGTAATAGCCATAGCATCTGAACCTCCACCTCTGGCTGGAGGTCACTGGACCCACTGGAAACTCAGCCAGGAACATCCCAGTGTGTGTGTGTCTTGAGCTCTGAGGGATGGAAAACTTCTGACCATTCTTAGTTAAAATGAACCAATCATATCTCTGACTTGAGATACAAGAGAGGGTCACAGACTCTCTTACGTTTACAACAGGATTGTGCATGGCTGACAGGGTGGGCTTGTTGTAGACTCCTAGAAGAAACACACATGGAAAATTAAAGAGGATCACAAAGCCTGAATTGTCCCCCATGGCTGTCCTTTGATGGGAGGTAGTGTTAGTGCAGTCTTTTCTTGAGAGTGACATCTGGGGTTAAGATTTCTGGTGTCTTCTCACCTGTCACCACCAGCTCTAAGGGGTCACTGCGCTGTGACCATCCCACAGAGGTGTGAGTGTAACAGTGATACCGGCCTGCCTGCACTTGTGTCACAGATGGAATGGTGAGTTTTGCCTCAGTGTTGTCTGTATGAGTCTGTTGGTCCCAGGGTACTGGGCTTCCCTCTTTGTATATCACATGGATTAGGGTTTCTCGGGTCGCCTGACACCAGATGGTAACAGGACTCCCTGAGGGGATCACAGAGCCAGGATGAGCCCATATGCGGGGTTTGTGAAGGGTCCCTGCAAAGAAGAAGAAAAAAAGGAGGAGCATCTGTTAGGAGACTATCACAGAGGTCAGCTTTGCAGGGACATGTAATCTGATCTGCAATAGCAAAAGGACACATAAAGATCACACTTTTCTCTGGATCTTAGGTTCTATTGTTACTATCAATCCTGGTTTCCACACCTCAAGTCTAGCTGTATCACACATTTTATGACATTGGGTTCAGTAGTCTTGGCTCTCATTCACCCACCACATGCCAGGTCCTTTTCTGGGATCCTGCGACAATTGTAATGTCCATCAAAGGAAAGCACTGAATTTCCTTACCTGACACCAGAAGCTCTAATTCGGGACTGGGAACCGACCACAGCAGGGAGTTGCTGGAGTAATACCCATAGCATGTGAACCTCCACCTCTGGTTGGGGGTCACAGGACCCAGTGTGAACAGGGCTCCAAATAGCTCAGGGTATATATTCTGTGAGGACAAAGCCGGGGAGAACTTCTCATCCTCCTTCATCAGAATGAACCTGTCATATGGATGTTGTGACACACATTGAAGGGTCACATTTCCTCCTGCAGTCACCACTGGGCTGGGAAGGGCTGACAGTGTCACTCTGCTCTGGTGAACTCCTAAGAGAGAAGAGGGCAAGAAACATACATGAAGGTGTAGTGTGTTTAAACAGTCCTTCAGATCAACTCAACCTAACGACAGTTCCCAAATCCACTTCCTGACAACTATCTGACCACAGACAAAGGCCTCTATTTATTAATTTCAATAATGTTTGCCGTATCCTCATATCCCCATATGACCCATATGAGAAGCATTTTCACCTCTTCAAATATTTAAAAAGGGACCCTACTGTGAACATACTCCTTTCCTCAAGGCAGATGCTGGAGTTGTAGAGGCGTCCTCTTACCTGTCACCACCAGCTCCATGTAGTCACTGTGTTCTGTTTTGCCATTGGGCCTTTTATATTCACACCAATATAGGTCTGCATTGTTCCACTCAACTGACGAGATAAGGAATTCGGCCACATTCTCAGTTTCTATTATAAGGGTTGTTGGTGGCAAGCAATCTGGACTTCCTTCTTTGCAGAGACGATATTCCTTGGCCTCTAAGGGCCCTTGACAGACGAATGTCACCTGGTTTTTAGTGGCGATCACATTTCTTGGAACTGCTCTAAGTGTAGCTTTAGAGAAGACCCCTGCAAGAAAATTGATAGCTGGTTCCTCAGAACTCTCCCTCAGATACAAGCTGCCAGACACAAGACCTCTTCAGGCATCCCCAGCATCACCCCACACCTCCTGTTCTCTCTCTACTCTGTTCAAGAGTGACCATTAGTCTCCACAAAGGATATCCAATTTGGTACAGCTGAGAAGACACTCACCTGCCAGTGCAGGGATCCTGAGGACCAGACACAGCCCTGAAAGAGAATCACCTGTTTTTACACAGAAATATGAGCAGGCCCTCCACTTCCCAATGCCATCTAAGCTGCTGAGACTTCCTGATGGGCCAAGGCATGGCTGTGAGGTGGATTCCCTTTCAGACAAGAATTCTCCCTCCCCATCTTAGAATCTCACCAACATACAGCAGGACTGTGAGAAAGATGGTCATGGCATCTTCCAATTGTCACAAGTTTGCAGATAGCTGGTCTCTTTGCCAAAAGGAAAGAAACCAAATTGATGTTCTATGCAGAGTGTCTTCTCCTTCCTGTCATGAGGATGTAATACTAGCACCCTGGAAGAAGAGGAACTACTCTTTCCAGGCACCTGACTCTTACTTCCCCAGTGCTGTGGTGGGTTGGGCTACGGGATATGTGAATTGTCTCTTCCTGCTTCTTTCGTTTTCATTTTTGTTTCTGAGACAGAATCTCTTGAATCTCATGCAAGTCTCAGACTCATCCTCCTCAGCTTCCTGGTGGCTGGGATTACAAGTCCAAGTCTGATTGTGGCCTTTTCCTGCAGAACATCTCCATTGTTACCATCCACTTCTGCCTGAATGCTTGAAGTCACCATGAACCAGGACTTAAAATGAAATAAACCTGGTGTCTTCATGAGCCAGGGGCTCATGAGGGGGCTCACTGCTCTCAGAGTTTCTTCTTGGTTCTCCATCACTCAATCAGACAGACCAACCTCATTACAAGTTTCTTACCCTGCCCAGGAGAAGCTTTGGAGATACTGTATGAACTTTTTCTGGGGATATATGATCAATGCCTACTCACCCCAGATGAGACACCAATGATAGAAACAAAGAAAAGACTCCACACAAATCTAGCTGATGAACCAATGAGTTATATTGAGGTTCTTTAGAAGCACGTAGAAGCACGTAGAAGCACGTGGTCAATCGGTTTAGATTTTTTTTTGGTATGTTTATTGAGATGGGGTCTTACTATGTAGTTCTGGCCATGCCGAAACTCACTATGTAGAACAGATGAGATCCTGCAACAAGTCTCACACTCAGCTTTTGAGAAGAGTGTGCTTCACTATGGCCAGCAATATTGGGAACTTTTCAGTGGTTGTATCCCTGAAAAAAGCTTTGCCTGCAACTTTTAACTGCCTATAGTTCTGATGGAAAAAGGGCCTCAAGAGCTTCTACACCATGAAGGTATACTTATGGGCTCAATATTGTGCAGGTCACCTATGTGTAATCAGAGCTACAGAGACTTCAATAGGACAAGAATATTGCCATGCCTGGAGAGCAGTGTTCTACCAAAGGTAAATGCAGATTGATGCTGCTGGAAGGATACAGACCAGAAGGGGCAGACTAAGCACATGATCCTTCAGTTCTCCTGGGTGAATATGGAGGAGACTTGCAGGGAGACAGAGAAGAAAACACAGTATTCTCATGGCTCTTGATTTGATGCTATTTTGCTCAACAATCTCCTATACATGTGTTACCCTTTTCTTACCAACATACATGAGAAACAACCTCTCAGCTTTCTTACGTCTTTGGTGTTCCTATTTCATTGTTCAGAATCCTTCTGGTATTTGTAAAGGCTGTTTTGGGGGGGGAGTGTTTTTTGGTTTTTGGTTTTTGGTTTTTCGAGACAGGGTTTCTCTCTATAGCTTTGGCACCTTTCCTGTAACTCTCTTTGTATACCAAGCTGGCCTCGAACTCACAGAGATCCACCTGCCTCTGCCTCCCAAGTGCTGGGATTAAAGGCGTGCACCACCACCGCTTGGCTTAGGCTGATTTTGGTTTAATGCCTGTTCATCCACAAACGTCCACCCCAACTTAAATGTTGATAGCATCTCAACTATGCATGTCAGCCTGATTCCGATTGTCTAACATCAGCATCATTTTCAACATATTCATGGGTTTATGAGTGTTTCTGACCTGAAGGTTCAGAGACTGGTTATCTTTTAGACTGTATTATACTGTAGTTGGGATTCAAGGCCGTTTGGGTCATGTAAATGTTATGATTAAAAGGCCCCTGTCTGCTCTACTGTTTTGCAGATGGTTCGTTCACTAGGTCTGACTGTGAAGATCATGAAACCCATGAGCTGAAAAACAGAACTGAAAACTGAAGTTCCCCAAATGCAGAAGGTTACATGCTTAAGAAAGGAGGCTAACAACTGTGCAGTCCCTGGACCTACCCTTGTGCAGGAAGAATTCCTCCTTGGTGGTGTGTGGTAGGATCAGGGCTGCAAGAGAGTGTTGGTACCTGTGTATGCCCTGTGCTCTGTCCAAAAATAGATCCTGGGATAGTTCATCTTACAGCCTTATGGCCCCAGTGAAACTAAATTAAATTAATTCATATTTTTATCCACAGGCAAGTTGCTTCATGTGTAGGTGTCAGTATTGGTTTGAAAGTCACACTGTACCCACCCTTGCCAGAAGAGCTGCCAGTAGCCCAGGCAGATACTCAAAAGTGTTATCTCTGGGCTGGAGAGATGTCTTGGAGGTTAAGATTACTGGCCGCTCTTCCAGAGGTCCTGAAGTCAATTCCCAGCACCCACATGGTGGCTTACGACCATCTATAATGAGATCTGGTGTCTTCTTCTAGCCTGCAGGCATGCATGCAGACAGAACACTGTATAAATAATAAATAGATAAATCTTTTTTTAAAAAAATTAATGCACATAATTTTTTTAAAAAGTATTATCTCCATCACTAATTCTATTAAGTGATCATGAAAATACCAGTCTTAAGCTTCATTTTCACCTTCAATAAGTATCAATTTGCTTTCTCCTTCTGTAACATGACAATTGATACTGTTTCATTATAAAGAAATGTGGTTAACTTAGCTGATAATTTTGGAAGATATATAAATCTTCCAAATAAATCAATCTGCTCATCCTCTGATGAGAATGCTGTTTGCTGTATCACTAAATGCTAGAGGAACTAAAAGGAAATGTCCAGGTACAAAAAGAAAAACCATATTGTGGGCATTGAATTGTGTACCGATATACTCCAGTAAGATTTCATCACGATCCCAGGGAAATGCAGTAGTAACTTTGAAGGTTGATACTCATATGTATAGGAGTTTCTTGACTTAGGCATGGCCTTAGAGGTCTTTCCACCACACACACCCACATTTGAAGTCCAGACTTCAGTATGTGAACCTTAACAGGGAAGCCTGTTGTATGAAACTATTCCTGGGGGCTGTGAACAAACATCTATTCATGCTAGATAGAGAACATATGATAGATGAAAGTGAGGAGAACATCAAAGTAAGGAGTTGTTTACAGGAATAAAAATAACTAAAAGGCAGCTGAATCACTAAATAAAATGCCAGAATGGGTGACAACTCACAAAACTAGAGTCCTGGAGTACCCTGAGCAACCTGTAGGTTGCTCGACACTTTGCAGAGTATCCTTTCCAGGTAGCACAGCCAGGTGACAGCAACAGGAACATCTCAAGACAGAATTTTTTCTTTTCTTTTCTTTTTTTTTTTTTTTGGTTTTTCGAGACAGGGTTTCTCCGTGTAGCTTTGCGCCTTTCCTGGAACTCACTTGGTAGCCCAGGCTGGCCTCGAACTCACAGAGATCCGCCTGCCTCTGCCTCCCGAGTGCTGGGATTTAAGGCGTGCGCCACCACCGCCCGGCAAGACAGAATTTTTTCGAGTTGATAGAAGAAGTAATAGTGGGGAAGTAAGAGCTAAAGGAGACCAAACTCTTTCTGGGTTGACTGAATAGGATCGTTACAAGACAGAAGATCACAGGAGACGGAGGTTTCCGGAAATGTTGATGAGATCTAGCAGACACAATGAAGGAAGCTCACTCCCATTATGGCCTGGGTTGTGCTTTAGTTTCCTGTAATTTTGTTTATCTGACTTCCTCATTGCTAGAAAAGTATTCCCCTCCTTATTGCCCTTCTTCATCTAAACCTCACCAATTCTTCCTCATAAATCCTTCTCTCCTGAGCACAGCTCCTCATCTGGCACTGCAGATTCTGCCTCAACATTCCAGGCACTGATGCTTACTGGAGGAATATCACTAGCTTCCATGTAAGACAATACAACACTTAAAATTTATAAACCACAGCAGAAGATAAAATCTTTGCTCCTGCCCTAGGGTAGGATTATGTTAATGCCCTTTCTTGCTGGGCTACTGTAGGAATCTACCAGTCTGATGAACTGGAGGAGTTTTAAAATCTGGGTTTCAATTCTCAAAGTAAGAAACAGTCAATAAAGTGGGTTAAGAAAACTAAGGATCAATGAAAAAGCTGTACAGAAACATCATAATTTATAATCTAATTAAAAATAGGATTTAAAAAGAGTTGTAATAGGAGCACCCAACATAGATGGGTAATGCCCAGAAGCAACAGGTTATTAAACAAAATTTCAGAGCCAGGTATTTCTGAGTCAGAGGTGTCAGTCAAGGAGAACCCAGAAGCATCCACCATAAGAACACAGGGTATTATAATAAATGAAGACTCCATGGGAATAGGAAGAAGCAGAGTGCTAGAGAGGTCCCCAGAAATCCACAAATATGACTCCACTATAGACTACTGGCAATGGTCGAGAGGGTGCCTGAGCTGACCTACTCTGGTGATTGCATGGCCAAACACCCTAACTGTCATGACAGACTCTCATCCAGTGACTGATGGAAGCAGATGCAGAGATCCACAGCCAAGCTCCAGGCAGAGATCCAGGAGCCAAATCAGCAAGAGAGAGGAGGGATTATATATGAGTAAGAGATATTGAAACCATGATTGGTAAAAGTACAGAGACAACTAGCCAAACCAGTGGAAACACATGAACTGTGAACCAGTAGCTGAGGAGCCCCCATATAACTGGACTAGGCCCTCTGGATAAGTGAGACAGCTGTTTAGCGTGAACTGTTTAGGAGGCCCCCAGACAGTGAGACCAGGACCTGTCCTTGGTGCATGAGCCAGATTTTTGGAATCTAGTGCCTATGCTGAGACACTTTGCTCAGCTTTGGTGCAGGGAGGAGGGCCTTGGACCTGCCTCAACTGAATGTACCAGGCTCTGCTGACTCCCCAAGGGAGATCTTGCCTTGGAAGAGGTGGGAATAGGGGGGTTGTATGGGGAGTAGGAGACTGGGGGGGTGGGAGGAGGGAGGACGGGGAAATCCATGGCTGATATGTAAAATGAATAGAAAATCTCTTAATAAAAATAGAATACAGGGTATTGTAATCAATTTTGGTTTCCCATCAAATAATTAGACCCAATTGATGAAGATATCATAAATTTGGTTGTGTAATATGCAGAAATCAAGCTGAAAATGGCCTGAAATTTTCCTCCTTTTCACTAGCTTCATAATCTGGAATGTGCTGTGTAGGCTTCTAAGGGAGGAAAGTCACCAATGTTTCTACCTAGCTATGAAGCCTATGTCCTATATACCTGCCAGAAAGGCTCCATCTGCCTTCTTGTGCATGACTGTTAAAGGAAGAGCTAACTGCTTTCTTTGGCACATGATGTGTGTTCGACAGGAGAGCATCCATGCATGGTACTATTAAAAAAAATGGGTAAAAATTCACTTCAGGACACATTATAGGCCCTAGAGACATATCTGCTTCTCTTATTTGGCTAAATGCACATGGTGCCAAACTGCCTTAGTTATATTTATATGAAGAGATTAGTAGCAGTCTCAGTGTTAATCACCCATTTCTGTATACACTCGGGAACAGTCAACTGATAGCACAAACTAGAAGTGTGTCAAAGCGTAAGAATAAGTGACTGTGCAGTGCTTTGATCTAATCAGCACATCTACATCCTCCTCTCAGTGGTTCAGGGAACATGGAAGAAGAAAGGGGAGGGATGAAGAGCAGTGCTGTGAAATACCGTCTCCTGAAGAGAATGTCAGATCATACTGATGAACTCTAATTATGGTTAGTTACCACACAAGACTGACCTAAGCCCGAGTTGTCAATATGTGAACATTGTTAAAGGAAGGGATCACGAGGCCTCTCTCCATTACTTTTCCTGCTACTATGAAAAAAAATACTTAGGGAAGAGGAAGAAACTTAAAAGGATAAATGTTTTTTTATAGCTCACAGCTCCAGGATAAAGAAGAGAAACCAAGGCAACAGAAACTGGAAGCAGCCAGAAGCGTTATATCCACATACAAGATGCAGGGAAGGATGAATGAACACAGGTTGGTGCTCGGTTCACTTTCTTCATTTTATACACACCAGTACCACCTTGTTCCAAAAATATTCCCAAGCACAGTTAAAATGGGACTTTCCATGTTAATCATCTTAATCAAGACAATACCTCAGAAACATGTCAAGAGACTTAGGAGCCATGAAGGACTGTTCGAGGTCTATCCATGCTTTCTATACCTCTGTGCTGGACTGATCAGCTAAGTCTTCATGCTTACCATCTCCTTCTTTACAGTGTCCCGGTTCTTTCCCCATTGGGCTTTGTGTCTTCAGAGCCCCAAGTTCTCACTATGGGTTTCACACAATTAACAAGATCAAGGGACCGTGAAAATGGCGTGTTCACACTTGACATTAACAAAAAACCTAGGCTGCATAGGGGTCTCCTTTTCATGGATCAAATATTCCAATAATCAATTGAGGACTAAACAAATATCCTATATTGTGAGAATGTAAATATATGTCATAGTTTGGTGGTGTCCAGCCTTCTCACACAGAACCAGTCAGGGAGGGCAAAGGTCCATGTCTGCTATAATCGCCACCTCTGGTTGTTTCTAGCATGGAACAGGCTGACCTTGGTATGGAGGAATAAGCTGGAACTTCAAGGTGCCAATGCAAAGGTTTATACCCAACAATCAACAAATGTCCCAGACCAGGACTTGTTTAACAAAATGATATTTTGAAAACAGTACCAACTGCATCCAACCAGATAGTCACTTTAAACACTAGACAGCAACTTTTTTTATAAATTATCAGACTCTCACAATGAGTTTGTGATGAATACATAATGGCTTGAAAGTATAGATTTTAGGAGCATCATTTATTCAGTTATTTTTCATTCTAGAATCTGACTTATGCTCATTCTTTTATTGATGCTGTACTGAGTCAAATTCCTTGTTCATAGTAACAACATCCACAAAAAGCAGATGCTCGTAATGCAAAATAGGAAATGTGGTAATTTATAATAAAGGAAAGTATGACAAGAGACTAGGGGAAAGCAGAAGATACACAGAGGAAAAGACTAAACCTTACTGCTGGGTCAACATGTTCCCCATATCATAGACTGAAAAGAAAGGAAGAAAAATCTTCAAAGTCCACATCAAGGCAGAGGGTAGAGCCTTAATGTGGCGGTGGGAGACCTCTTCACACCAACATTTAGGTCTTTTCCTGCACCAAAAACACATTTCCTTCTGGGATCTTCTATCACAAGTGATTCCCAATATTAAACATTGAATTATATGTTTAAAAAAAACCACCAGAGACCCTCAAATTTGCTTCCCATATGTGGGCACCATGCATGGTCTGTTGCTATCTCTCTTCTTCACTTCTAGGGTGCAGTCAAGGTTCTTCTGTTGCTGCGGCAAGCTTCAAACAGCAAAATCCCAAGAAGTATGAGGATCAAGCCAGACATGCCCAACTGGATGAGGTTCTCCACTGTGTGATCCTGGGGTGGTGAGACTAGAAATTGTTGACAAAATATCAGGACAAATGAAAGCCACCATAAGATAACTGCATTTCTACTCTGAGAGGTCCCCTCCTCAGTATAGAATTTCACCTTCTGTGTCATGCCCAAACCAGAATTTTGCTTACTCACCTGTCAGGGCTTCTGACATGTTTTGTGGTTGTTTGGTGGTCTCAGGTGCTCCTGAGAAACAAAGACGTGTTGGATGTGTGAAGTGCTCAAGAGAACTGATTCTTTTTGTCCAAATTCATCTTCTTATTTCCTAGAAATTCATATTAATCTCATCACAGAACTTCATGAAAATCTGAGATGAAACGCATCTGTGCTGTATTAAGCTTCCTCCTGGTCTTTGTCTTGATTTCTTGAGCCTGACTATGCTCTGAGTTCAGAACTTCTGTCTTAGGCACCTCTTTGGAATAGAGTTTATCTGATCCCAGAGAGCTGATATAGAAAACTGTGTTCTCTGAGTTCAGAATAAAGGAGCCTTCCTGTGATAGCAGCTCAGTCTGGAATATAAAATCCTGGAAGCTAGTTCCCCATAAAATTGATTTGCATCAATTCCCCAGCTAAGAACCCAAGATCCTGCCCAAAATTATTTTTCTAAGGGACCTGTAATTATAAGGTGCACAAAATAGTGACCTGCACTTAACCCAAGTAGTTCCCATGATGTTTCTGTTTTACATCTCATTCTTTAATCATCACATTGTTAGTAATGCAAACAATAAAAAAATATGCTCACAATGTACATGAATGCAGACATGTTCTAATAAGTAGGTAGCCTAAATCATCGAAGACTAGGCCAAAATTGATCAGTGAAAATATATTAC
This sequence comes from Peromyscus leucopus, assembly GCF_004664715.2. Lineage (NCBI taxonomy): Eukaryota > Metazoa > Chordata > Mammalia > Rodentia > Cricetidae > Peromyscus > Peromyscus leucopus. The sequence continues at coordinate 186,010,704 of NC_051063.1, forward strand.
TTGTACCCATGTCTGCAGAGGCTATGTACACTAAAGGAGAAACCAGCACTTCCATGTTACTAAACCAATGTAATTTCTAACATGCTTATCATTAAACCTACAGGTGAGTGTGCTTCTCACTTCTCATCAAAGAAGCTTCTTTTGCCATAGATGATGTTTATTGAGATCCACACTGGTCAAAACAAGAATAAGTGGCAATCATATGCCTAGTCCAAATTGATACTTCTACAGTCCAGTGTGTGTGTGTGTGTGTGTGTGTGTGTGTGTGTGTGTGTGTGTGTGTGTGTGTGTGTGTTACAGGGTACATTGTGGAAGTGAGGTAGAAAGGTTATAAGAACTAGAGGAACAAGATTCCTGATACAGAATGGAGTCTTCTAGACATGACATGAAATGTCAAAAGTATGCTTGCCTAAAGAAGGCCTGTATAATGACCACCTGGAATGCAAGTCACTTGCTCCCTCATGCATACTGGGATCAAATGGAAAAACCTGACCAGAAAAACCAGAAGCAGAGACAAACTACATGGTGAATTTGTGATGCCTTTAGATAAAATTGTTTGGAGACAAAGGAAGGAAATGAAAGAATCAAAAGAAACCCAAGCTAGGCTCTAGGATCTGTGTGTGTGTGTGTGTGTGTGTGTGTGTGTGTGTGTGTGTGTGTGTGTGATGTAACAATAATAATTAATAAACACAGGTCAAATATAAGAAGGAATGAAAGAAAGAGTAAGAAAAAGAAGAAAGTGTGTAGAAATTATTTCAGTACAAACTCATATGAAATCATCAAAAAAGTTAAATTTATACATATACATAAAACCATATAATATTGTAGATGTAGTTGTGTGATTATAAATACATGGGAACATAAAAATAGCATTATATGTATATGCATAAATATATGTTACCATGAAATTTTAAATATATTTATTTGAAGGAAAGAATTCTTTGTGCAGAAAAATTGTAAAAAAAACTGGGTGCAAATGGAGATCAAAACACTAAACCAAGTAAATAAGACACAGAAAGATTAACACCATGTTTTCACTCATGAGATTATCATTATTATACATATATAAAAATCACATATAATGCATGTACCATATACATACCTATTCATTTATTACATGATAATATGGAGGTCATTGAGTTGATCCTAGAATAGCAGAAGGAACACTGGAGTCACAGGAAGACCCATCTATCTTCTAGACACCCCAAGTTTCACTCTCACTGCCCTGCCCCCCTAGTTTCTGTATCTTGGGTCCTTTTGTCTTCATGCTCTGTGTCAACCAGATTGAGAGCCATGGATCCCTTAGATTCTTTTCAGATGCAGTATCTTTCAATAGACAAGCTGGGCTGCCTTACCTGACACCAGGAACTCCAGAGGGTCACTGGCTACTGACCACACCTGGGGTTTACTCGGTTATAGTCATAGCATCTGAATGTCCTTCTCTGTCTAAAGGTCACATGCCGCACAGAGAACAATACTCGGAAACTGCTATTAGAGTATATGTACTGTGAGTCTAGGGTCCAAGAGAACTTCAGTGGTTCCTCCTTAGTCAGAACAAACCCATCATACCCAAGCTGTGAGGCACACTGGAGAGTCACATTCCCTCCTTATCTCACCACTGGACTGGGCAGGACTGACAGACTGGGTTTTCTGTAGAGTCCTTGGGGAAAAAAAGAGAGCATCCTGTTAAATGGACCAGCACCTCCTGATTTGGGATGACCAAAGCACATCTCAGAGAGAAGATACACTCCTTGAGAGAACCTTGGAAGGGAGACCCTGGGTTTTCACTTACCTATTACCATTAAGTCCAGAAAGTCACTGCACTCTGACAAGCAACAGAAAAGTGAATAATACAGTCAAAAAGATGTTTCATATATTTGGTCCAAGTCAGAGAAAAGTTTTCCATAGCTAGATATGGATTATCCCAGCTTATGTCACCAAAGAAACGTGATACTGGGATCCTTGAATCTAGAAGTTGTGTTACACTGGGAAAGTGGGGTCTCAATGTTTAATAATGAGATGGTCATAGAACATCCCTGACACTTGAGGATTAACTGCATGAAGTTGCAAGGGAGGCAGACGACTTCTAAATCTTGTGGCAATGGAATAAAAGGATGATGACGAAGGCCTGGGGAACACTATTGTCACACCTGAGAAACTCTGAGTTATTCTGGCTATCATGGGCAAACAAATTCAAATTTTTTCTTTTTTTAATTTTATTTTTCTTTATTAAGAAATTTTCTACTTATGGAGCGTTTGTATGAGTGAGAATTGTTGAGAACAAGGTTGGAAAAAGCACAGGGACAAATATCCAAAGGAAACACATGAACTATGAACAAATAGCTGAGGAGCCCCCAACTAGATCAAGCCCTCTAGATAAGTAAGACAGTTGATTAGCTTGAACTGTTTGGGAGGCATCCAGGCAGTGGGACCGGGTCCTGTCCTCAATGCATGAGCTGGCTGTTTGGAACCTGGGGCCTATGCAGGGACAATTGGCTCAGTCTGAGAGGAGGGGACTGGACCTGCCTGGACTGAGTCTACCAGGTCGATCTCAATCCTCGGAGGAATCTTTGCCCTGGAGGAGATGGGAATGGGGGGTGGGATAGGGGGAAGGTGGGGAGGAGGGGGGAGAACAAGGGAATCTGTGGATGATATGTAAAATTAAATTTAATAAATAAATTAAAAAAGAAAAAGAAAAAAACAAATTTTCTACTCACTCCACATACTATCCACAGATGCCCTTCCTCCCTCCTCCCACCCCGCAGCCTTTTTTCCCAAGCCACCCCACATCCCCCAAATCAAGGTCTCCCATAGGGAGTCAGCAGAGCCCAGCTCACTGAGCCTAGGCAGGTCCAAGCCCCTTCCCATTGCACCAAGGCTGTGCAAGTTGTCACACCACAGGCACCGGTTTCCAGAAGACTACCCATAGACCAGGGAGAAATCCCGATCCCCCTGCCTGGGTGCCACCCAAACAGTTTGAGCCAAACAACCATCTTCTGTGTCCAGAGGGCCTGGTCCAGCCCCATGGGGACTCGACAGCCACCAGTCCACAGTTCATGGTATTCCACTAGTGTTGCTGGTCATCTCTGCACGTCCTCCAATCATGAGTTCAATGTCCCTTATCTGCAGCATCCCTCCTCTCTCTCATCAATTGGATTCCCAGAGCTCAGCCTGTTGCCTGGCCATGGATCTCTGCATCTGCCTCCACCTGTCGCTGGACAAAAGCTTTATGATGATAGGTAGGTTAATTGCTAGACCGGTCACCAGAGTAGACTAGTCCAGGCACACTCTGAACCACTGCCAGCAGACCAAGGTGGGGTCAACCTTGTGGATTGCTGAGAGCCTTCCCAGCACCCTGCCTCTTCCTATTTCCAGGATGTCCTCATCTATCATGGTATTACCCTCCCTGGCCTTCCACTCTGGCCCTGTTTCAGCTTGACCCTCCCATTTCCCTATGTTCTCATCCACGACTCCTTACTCTCTGCCACCCACACCCAGTCCACTCATGTAGATCTCATGTACTTCTCCTTCACAGGGTCATCCATGTGTCTCTCTTAGGGTCTTTCCCTGTTAGCTAGCCTCTCTGGAGTTGTGGGCTGCAGTCTGGCCATCCCTTCCCTCACATTTAGTATCCACATATGAGTGAGTACATACTATGTTTGTCCTTCTGAGTCTGGGTTACCTCACTCAGGATGACATTTTCTAGATCCATCCATTTGCCTGCAAATTTCATGATATCATTGTTTTTTACTGCTGAGTAGTACTTCATTGTGTACATGTACCATATTTTCTTTATCCATTCTTCAGTTGAAGGGCATCTAGGTTGTTTCCAGGTTCTTGCTATTACAAATAATGCTGCTATGAACATAGTTCAGCAAATGTCCTTGTGGTAAGATTGAGCATTCTTTGGGTATATACCCAAGAGTGGTATAACTGGGTCTTGAGGAAGAATTATTCCCAATTTTCTAAGAAACCGCCATACTGATTTCCAGAGTAGCTGTACAAGTTTGAATTCCCACCAACAGTGGAGGAGTATTCCCCTTGCTCCACATCCTCTCCAACATAAGGTGTCTTCATTGTTTTTGATCTTAGCCATTCTTACAGGTGTAAGATGGTATCTCAGAGTTGTTTTGATTTGCATTTCCCTAATGACTAAGGATGTTGAGCAATTCCTTAAATGTCTTTCAGCCATTTGAGATTCTTCTGTTGAAAATTCTCTGTTTAGCTCAGTAGATCATTTTTAATTTAATTGTTCAGTATTTTGATGTTTAGCTTTTTTAGTTCTTTATATATTTTGGGGATCAGCCCTCTGTCAGATGTGGGGTTGATAAAGATCTTTTCCCATTCCGTAGGCTGTCGTTTTGTCTTATTGACCATGTCCTTTGCTCTACAAAAGCTTCTCAATTTCAGGAGGTCCCATTTATTAATTGTTCTCAGTGTCTGTGCTATTGGTGTTATATTTAGGAAGTGGTCTCCTGTGCCAATTTAATCCAGGCTACTTCCTATTTTCTCTTCTATCAAGTTCAGTGTAACTGGATTTATGTTGAAGTCTTTGATCCACTTGGACTTGAGTTTTATGCATGGTGACAGATATGGATCTATGTTCAATCTTCTACATGTTCACATGCCAGCACCATCTGTTGAAGATGCTTTCTTTTTCCATGGTACAGTTTTGGCTTCTTTGTTGAAAATCATATGTTAATAGGTGTGTGGATTAATGTCACGGTCTTAAATTTTATTCCATTGTTCTACATGTTGGTTTTTATGCCAATACCAATCTGTTTTTATTACTATAGCTCTATAGTAGATGTTGAGGTCAGGGAGCATGATGCCTCCAGAGGTTGCTTTATCGTATAGGATTCTTTTAGCTATCCTGGGTCTTTTGTTTTTCCATATGAAGTTGGGTATTGTTCTTTCCAAGTCTGTGAAGAATTGTGTTGGGATTTTGATGGAGATTTCATTGAATCTGTAGAATGCCTTTGGTAAGATTGCCAGTTTTACTATGTTGATTTTACCTATCCATGAGCATGGGAGATCTTTCCATGTTCTGATATCTTCTTCAATTTCTTTCTTCAGACACTTAAAGTTCTTTTCATACAAGTCGTTTACTTGCTTAGTTAGAGTTACCCTAAGGTATATTATATTATTTGTGGCTAGTGTAAAAGGTTATATTTCTCTGATTTCTTTCTCAGCCCCTTTTTCATTTGTATATAGGAGGGCTACTGATTTTTTTTTTAGTTAATCTTGTATTCTGCTACTTTTCTGAAGGAGTTTATCAGCTGTAGGAGTTCCCTGGTAAAATTTTGGGGTCACTTATGTATACTATCATATCATCTGCAAATAATGAAAGTTTGACTTCTTCCTTTCCAATTTGTATCCCCTTTGATCTCCTTTTGTTGTCTTACTGTTCTAGCAGAAATTCAATTACTATATTGAATAAATATGGGGAGAGAGGACAGCCTTGCCTCATTCCTGATTTTAGTGGAATTGCTTTGAGTTTCTCTCCATTTAATTTGATGTTGGCTGTTGGCTTGCTGTAAATTGCCTTTGTTATGTTTATGTATGTTCCTTTTATTCCTGATCTCTCTAGAACTTTTATCATGAACAGGTATTGGATTTTGACAAAGGATTTTCAGCATCTAATGTGATGATCATGTGGTTTTTTTCTTTCAGTTTGTTTATATGATGTATTACATTGACAGATTTTCATATGTTGAACCATCCTTGCATCCCTGGGATGAAGCCTACTTGGTCATGGTGGATAATTGTTTTGATGTGTCCCTTTATTTAGTTAGTCAGTATTTTATTGAGTATTTTTGCTTCAAAATCATGAGTGAGATTGGTCTGTAGTTCTGTTTCTTTATTACATCTTGTGTGGTTTGTGATCAGGGTAACTGTCGCCTCATAAAAAGAATTTGGTAGTGTTCCTTCTGTTTATATGGTATGGAACAATTTGAAGGGTATTGGTATTAGCTCTTCTTTGAAAATCTGGTAGAATTCTGTGATGAAACCATCTGGTCCTGGCCTTTTTTTGGTTGGGAGACGTTTAATGACTGTTTCTATTTCCTTTGGGGTTCTTGGTCTATTTAAATAGTTTTTCTGGTCTTGATTTAACTTAGGTATGTGGTACCTATCCAGAAAATTGTCCATTTCTTTCAGATTTTCCAATTTTGTGGGGTACAGGTTTTTGAAGTATGACCTAATGATTCTCTGGATTTTTCGTGAGCTGTTGTTATGTTCCCCTTTTCATTTTTGATTTTGTTAATTTGGATGCTCTCTCTCTGCTTTTGGTTAATTTGGATAAGGGCTTACCTATCTTGTTGATTTTCTCAAAGAACCAACTCTTTGTTTCATGGATTCTTTGTATTGTTCTCTTTGTTTCTATTTTATAGATTTCAGCCCTCACTTTGATTATTTCCTGGCATCTGTTTCTCCTGGGTGAGTTTGCTTCTTCTTGTTCTAGAGCTTTCAGGTGTGCTGTTAAGACACTAATGTGAGATTTCTCCAACTTCTTTATGTGGGCATTTGGAGCTATGAATTTTCCTTTTAGCACTGCTTACATGGTGTCCCATAAGTTTGGGAATGTTGCACATTCATTTTCATTGAATACTAGAAAATCTTTAATTTCTTTATTTCTTCCTTTATCCATTGGTGATTCAGTTGGGCATTATTCAGTTTCCATGAGATTGTAGGCTTTCTGTAACTTTTGTTGTTGTTGAAATCTAACTTTAAGCCATGGTGGTCTGATAAGACACAGGAGGTAATATCAATTGTTTTGGATCTGTTGATATTTGTTTTGTGACCAAACATGTGGTCAATTTTGGAGAAGGTTCCATTGGGTACTGAGAAGTAGGTATATTCTTTTGTGTTAGGGTGGAATATTTTGTAAATATCTATTAAGTCTATTTGAGTCATAACATCTGTCAGTTCCATTATTTCTCTGTTAAATTTCTGTCAGGCAGACCTGTTCATTGGTGAGAGTGGGGTGTTGAAGTTTCCCACTACTAGTGTATGGAGTTTGATGTGTGATTTAAGTTTTAGTAATGTTTCTTTTATGAATGTAGGTGCCCTTGATTTGGAGCATAAATATTCAGAATCGAGACTCGTCGGATATTCCCTGTGATAAATATGTAGTGTCCTTCCCAATCTCTTTCAATTGATTTTAGTTTGAAGTCTTTTATTAGATATTAGGATAACCACACCAGCTTCTTCTTAAATCCATTTGATTGGAATATCTTTTCCCAGCCTTTTATTCTGAGGTGGTGTCTGTCTTTGAAGTTTAGGTGTGTTTCTATTATGCAGCAAATGGATGGATCTTGTTTTCGTATCCATTCTGTTAGCCTGTGTCTTTTTATAGGCGAATTGAGACCATTGATATTGATGGATATTAATGACCAGTTATTGATAAATCCTCGGTGGTAGTGTTGTATGTTTCTTTTCTTTGGTATTTGTTGGTATGGGACTACAAATTGCCTGTTTTTTCATGGGTGTATCTTGCTTCCTTATATTGTAGTGTTCCTTCAAGTGCTTTCTGTAGTGCTGGATTTGTGGAGAGATATTGTTTAAATCTGGTTTTATCATGGAATATTTTGTTTACTCCGTCTATGTTGATTGAGAGTTTTGCTGGGTATAATAGTCTGGGTTGGCATCCATGGTCTCTTAGTATCTGCATAACATCTGTCCAGGGCTTTCTGGCTTTTAGAGTCTCCACTGAGAAGTCAGGTGTTATTCTTGTGGGTCTGCCTTTATATGTTGTATGGCTTTTTTGCAGCTCTTAATATTTTTTATTTATTCTGTATGTTTTGTGGACTTTTTTTGGATCCAGTCTATTTGATGTTCTGTAACCTTCTTGTATTTTTATAGGGATTTCCTTCTTTAGGTTGGGAAACTTTTCTTCTATAATTTTGTTGAATATATTTTCTGTGCCTTTGAGTCGGTATTCTTCTCCTTCTTCTATCTCTACTATTCTTAGGTTTGGTCTTTTCATGTTGTCCCAAATTTCCTTGACATTATGGGTCATGATTTTGTTGGTTTCAGTGTTTTCTTTGACTGATGAATCTATTTCTTTTACTGTATCTTCAACGCCAGATATCCTCTCTTCCATCTCTTGCATTCTGTTGGTTAATCTTGCATCTGTAGTTCCTGTTCATTTACTCAGATTTTTCACTTCCAGCATTACCTCAGTTTGTGTCTTCTTTATTGTCTCCATTTCAGTTTTCAAATCTTGAACTGTTTCCCTTACTTGTTTAATTGCTTTCTCTTGGCTTTCAAGGGATTTACTGATTTCTTCCCATTTTTTGCTTAACTTTTCCTCAATTTCTTTAAGGGAATTTTTTCATTTCCTCTTTTAAGATCTCTAATATCTTCTTAAAGTCATTTTTATGATAGATATCTTTCGTTTATTCTGTGTTGGGATGTTAGGCCTTGTTGATGTAGTTTCTGATGGAGCCATATTGGTTTTTATGGTGTTGACTGTATTTTTGTACTGGTGTCTACCCATGTCTTTCTCCACTTGGTGTAAGTGGTGTCTGTGTCTGAATGAATGAATTCCAGAGCTACTGCACATGAATATCTCCTATAAACATAAATACAAAGTCCTCAACAAATATCAATCAAATGCCACTTAACAAATTCCCAGGAAATTACAGACTACACATGAGATGGTGATTCCACGGGATCGCATCAACTGTACAACTGTATCCCTGTAATATTATATAATGTTTACATAATGAAAAATATTCCCTAATATGCCTTTTATCACCACATACTCTATTTTAAGTCATGAAAATTTAATCCAATGATAAGTAAGAAGATTAATATATTATGAATAAGCAAGATTTATCCTGTTATATAAAGCTGGTTCAAGAACTCAAAAGCCAATGAATATCACCCATCACAGCAACACAGTAAAAGTGGAAATAAACATAATGAAGGTAAGAAAGATGGTTAAAAAAATAACATTCACCAATGCCCTAAATCTGTTTATGATGAACACTCACCATAAACTAAATATAGAGTACTCTCTCTGTTGAATAAGATCATATTAAAGAAACCTTGAATTAACATCATATTTGGTGGTGAGAAATGAGATATTTCACATTAAGATGGGAAGAACACAACAATACCCAGTCTGTCCAGCATTGTACTTGAAGTCCCAGGTAATGAAATAAAACCAGGAAATGAAGGCTCACATATTCAGAAGGAAGATCTACATCTGTCAATTTTGCTTGTTGCCTGGTTGACTATGTTGAAATTCTAACTTATTTCACAAATTAACTTTGTAGAATTAAGCAGTCCCCATCCCTCCACCGACTTCCCTTCTAGACCAGAGGTCAGTATCCGGGGCCAACCGGGACCCCATCCCTGGGCACCAGCCACTCCAGGAAGACCTGCCCAACTTGGCCCCAGGTTCTGGGCACCAGGCAGGTCTGCTTCTAGTCCCTCTGGGAGAGATCCCCTTTTACAAGCCCCCCAGCAGCCCCTGCAATCTCCCCGCCGTGCCCCCATGCCCATCTGACTGAGACCCCAGCCACTTCTTGAGACTTAGAGACCGGCCCCCAGCTCCCATCCTGCCCCTGATGTCCCTTCTGGACCAGAGAGAGGGCTCCCATCTTGCCCTGAACTGCCTTTCTGGACAAGAGCTCACATCCTGACCTGGAATTCCCTTCTGGACAAGAGCACACATCCTACCCCAGTCTTCCTGTCTGGATAAAAGCTCCCCTCCTGCCCCAGACTTCTGGTTCAGATAAGAGCTTCCATGTTGCCCCAGAGTTCCCATTTAAACAAGAAAGCTCCCATCTGGACAAGAGAGAGAGACTTCCTGAATCTGTCAGCTCTTTCTGAACCAAGTAAGCTGATAAGACCAAGAAGGAACCACAAGGAGATAGGCAGATGTCAAGGCAGAAGTACATACAACAAAATGAAGAGCAATACAGCATCACCAGAACCTAGCCCGCCACCAACATCTAGACCTGAACATCAAAAAATGGAAGAAGCAGAAGAAAACAGCCTTGTGAATAACATCATGAAGAAGGTAGAGGCTTGTGTAGAGGAAAAGACAAAAAAATGGGAAGAGCTCTATAAACAACTAGAGGAAAGGGCAAACAAATTAGAAGAAAATAATAAAGTCCTGGAAGAAAACAATAAAGTCCTGGAAGAAAACAATAAAGTACTGGAAGAAAACAATAAAGTACTGAAAGAAAATCATGAAAAATCAATGAAACAAATAAAGGAAACAGTCCAAGACCTGAAAAGGGAAATAGAAAAAATAAAGAAGACACAAACAGAGGGAATGCTGGAAATAGAAAATTTGAGTAAAAGATCGGGAACTTCAGATGCAAGTATAACCAACAGAATGCAAGAGATGGAAGAAAGGATATCTGGCATTGAAGATACAGTAGAAGAAATAGTTTCATCAGTCGAAGGAAACACTAAAGCCAACAAAGTCATGAACCAAAATGTCCAAGAAATTTGGGACACCATGAAAAGACCAAACATACGAATTATAGGGATAGAAGAAGGTGAAGAATACCAACTCAAAGGCACAGAAAATATATTCAACAAAATCATAGAAGAAAACTTTCCCAACTTAAAGAAGGAGATGCCTATGAAGATACAAGAAGCCTATAGAACACCAGACTAGACCCCCCAAAAAAGTCCCCTCGACCCATAATAATTAAACAACTAAATGTACAGAATAAAGAAAGAATATTAAGAGCAGCCAAGGAAAAAGGCCAAGTGACCTATAAAGGTAAACCCATCAGAATAACACCCGATTTCTCAATGGAGACATTGAAAGACAGAAGGACATGGACAGATGTAATGCAGACATGAAGAGACCATGGAGGCCAGCCCAGAATAATATACCCAGCAAAACTTTCAGTCATCATAGATGGAAGGAACAAGACATTCGAAGACAAAGCCAGATTTAAACAATACCTATCCACAAACCCAGCCCTACAGAAAGCACTAGAAGGAAAATTCCAACCGGAGGAAGTCAGATACACACTAGAAAACACAGGCAATAGATAAAGCCACAGCAGTAAACCCCAAAGAAGAGAAGTACACACACACTACCACCAAAAATAACAGGGATGAAGAATCACTGGTCGTTAATATCCCTTAATATCAACGAACTTAATTCACCTATAAAAAGGCATAGGCTTACAGAATGGATATGAAAGCAGGACCCATCTTTCTGCTGCATACAAGAAACACATCTCAAATTAAAAGACAGGCACTACCTAAAAATAAAAGGCTGGGGAAAGACTTTCCAATCAAACGGTCTTAAGAAACAAACAGGTGTAGCCATCCTGATATCCAACAAAATAGACTTCAAACTAAAATCAATCAAAAGAGATCAAGAAGGGCATTCCATCCTCATCACAGGAAAGATCCACCAAGATGAAGTTTCAATTCTGAACATTTCTGCCCCAAACACAAGGGCACCCACATATGTAAAAGAAACATTACTAAAGCTTAAATCATATATAAAACCCCACACATTAATAGTGGGAGACGTCAACACCCCACTTTCACCACTGGACAGATCTCCCAAATCGAAACTTAACAGGGAAATAAAGGACTTAACTGATGTTATGACCCAATTGGACCTAATAGATATCTATAGAACATTCCATCCTAACAAAAAAGAATATACCTTCTTCTCAGCACCCCATGGAACTTTCTCTAAAATCGATCACATACTTGGCCACAAAGCAAATCTCAACAGACACAAAACAATTGGAATAACCTCCTGTGTTCTATCAGACCACCATGGTTTAAAGTTAGATTTCAACAACAACAAAAACTACACAAAACCTACAATCTCAAGGAAACTGAATAATGCTCAACTGAATCACCAATGGGTTAAGGAAGAAATAAAGAAAGAAATTAAAGACTTCCTAGAGATCAATGAAAATGAAGACACCACATACCCAAAATTATGGGACACTATGAAAGCAGTGCTAAGAGGGAAATTCATAGCACTAAATGCCCACATAAAGAAGTTGGAGAAATCTCATATTAATGACTTAACAGCACACCTGAAAGCTCTAGAACAAGAAGAAGCAAAGTCTCCCAGGAAGAATACATGCCAGGAAATTATCAAAGTGAGAGGTGAAATTAATAAATTAGAAACTAAGAGAATAATACAAAAAATTAATGAAACAAAGAGTTGGTTCTTTGAGAAAATCAACAAGATAGACAAGCCCTTATCCAAACTAACCAAAAGACAGAGAGAGAGAATCCAAATCAACAAAATCAGAAATGAAAAGGGGGACATAACAACAGACATTGAGGAAATCCAGAGAATTATAAGGTCATATTTCAAAAACCTCTACTCCACAAAACTGGAAAACCTAAAAGAAATGGACATTTTTCTGGATAGGTACCACATACCTAAGTTAAATCAAGACCAGATAATTTATTTGAATAGTCCAATAACTCCTAAGGAAATAAAAAAGTCATTAAAAGTCTCCCAACAAAAAAAAGCCCAGGACCAGATGGTTTCAGTGCAGAATTCTATCAGATCTTCAAAGAAGAGTTAAAACCAATACTCTCTAAATTGTTCCACACAATAGAAACAGAAGGAACATTACCAAACTCCTTCTATGAGGCTACAATTACCCTGGTTCCTAAACCAAACAAGGATGCAACAAAGAAAGAGAACTACAGACCAATATCCCTCATGAACATTGATGCAAAAATACTCAATAAAATACTGGCAAACACACTCCAAGAACACATCAGAACAATTATCCACCATGATCAAGTAGGCTTCATACCAGGGATGCAAGGGTAGTTCAAAATATGAAAGTCCATCAATGTAATACACCATATAAACAAACTCAAAGAAAAAAACACATGATCATCTCACTAGATGCAGAAAAGGCATTTGACAAAATCCAACACCCCTTCATGATAAAAGTGTTGGAGCAATCAGGAATACAGGAAACATACCTAAACATAATAAAGTCAATTTACAGCAAGCCAACAGCCAACATCAAATTAAATGGAGAGAAACTCAAAGCAATTCCACTAAAATCAGGAACGAGGAAAGACTGTCCACTCTCCCCATACTTATTCAATATAGTACTTGAAGTTCTAGCCAGAGAAATAAGACAACATAAGGAGATTAAGGGGATACAAATTGGAAAGGAAGAAGTCAAGCTTTCCCTATTTGCAGAAGACATGATAGTATACTTGAGTGACCCCAAAGATTCCAGCCAGGAACTGATAAAGCATATAAACACCTTCAGCAACATAGCAGGATACAAGATCAACTCAAAAAAATTAGTAGCCCTCCTATATACAATGGAGAAAGAAGCTGAGAAGGCAATTAGTGATACATCACCCTTTACAATAGCCACAAATGACATAAAATACCTTGGGGTAACACTAACCAAGCAAGTGAAGGACCTATATGACAAGAACTTTAAGTCCCTGAAAAAAGAAATTGAAGAAGATGTCAGAAAATGGAAAGATCTCCCATGCTCATGGATAGGCAGGACCAACATAGTAAAAATGGCAATTTTACCAAAAGCAATCTACAGATTCAATGCAATTTCCATCAAAATACCAACACAATTCTTCACAGACCTGGAAAGAATAATACTCAACTTCATATGGAAAAACTGAAAACCCAGGATGGCCAAAAGAGTCCTGTACAATAAAACAACCTCTGGAGGCATCACAATCCCTGACTTCAAGCTCTACTATAGAGCTACAGTAATAAAAACAGCTTGGTATTGGCATAAAAACTGACATGTGGACCAATGTAATTGAATTGAAGACCCTGACATTAACCCACACACCTATCAACATATAATTTTTGACAAAGAAGCCAAAAGGGTACAATGGAAAAAAGAAAGCATCTTCAACAAATGGTTCTGGCATAACTGGATATCAACATGTAGAAGGCTGCAAATAGATCCATATCTGTCACCGTGCACAAAACTTAAGTCCAAGTGGATCAAGGACCTCAACATAAATCCAGCTACTCTGAACCTGCTAGAAGAGAAAGTAGGAAGTAGTCTTGAATGCATTGGCATGGGAGATCACTTCCTATATATAATACCAGTAGCACAGACAATGAGAGAAACAATCAGTCAATGGGACCTTTTGAAACTGAGAAGCTTTTGTAGAGCAAAGGATACGGTCAACAAGGCAAAGCAACAGCCTACAGAATGGGAAAAGATCTTCACCAACCCCACATCTGACAGAGGACTGATATCCAGAATATATATAACAAACTCAAGAAATTAGACATCAAAACGACCAACAGTCCAATTGGGAAATGGGCTTTAGAACTAAACAGAGAATTCTCAACAGAGGAAACTCAAATGGCTGAAAGACATTTAAGGAATTGCTCAACATTCCTAATCATCAGGGAAATGCAAATCAAAACAACTCTGAGATACCACCTCACACCTGTCAGAATGGCTAAGATCAAAATCACTGAAGACACCTTATGCTGGAGAGGATATGGAACTAGGGGAACTCTCCTCCACTGCTGGTGGGAATGCAAGCTTGTACAACCACTTTGGAAATCAATATGGTGCTTTCTTAGAAAATTGGGAATCGATCTCCCCCAAGATCCAGCTATACCACTCTTGGGCATATACCCAAGAAATGTTAAATCATACCACAAGAGCACTTGCTCAACTATGTTCATATCAGCATTGTTTGTAATAGCCAAAACCTGGAAACAACCTCAATGCCCTTCAACTGAAGAATGGATAAATAAATTGTGGCACATATACACAATGGAATACTACTCAGGAGAGAAAAACAATGACATCATCAGGTTTGCAGGCAAATGGATGAATCTAGAAAAAATCATCCCGAGTGAGGTAGCCCAGACTCAGAAAGACAAATATGGTATGTACTAACTCAGAGGAGGATGCTAGATGTGGAACAAGGATGACTGGACCCTAATAGTTGTGCCAGAAACCCCATCCAAGGACTGAGGAATCTGGATGCTAGGCCCCGGGTGGAGGGCTAGGGGTCTAATTAGTGAGAAAGAGGAGGGTTTATATGAGTGAGAATTGTTGAAACCAAGGTTGGATAAAGCACAGGGACAAATAACCAAATGAATGAAACACATGAGCTATGAACCAAAGGCTGAGGGGCCCCCAACTGGATCAGGCCCTCTGAATAGGTGAGAGAGTCGACTGGCTTGATCTGTATGGGAGGCATCTATGCAGTGGTACCAGGTCCTGGTCTCGTTGCATGAGTTAGCTGTTTGAAACCTGGAACTTATGCAGGGACACTTGGCTCAATCTGGGAAGAGGGGACTGGACCTTCCTGGACTGAGTCTATCAAGTCGATCCCAGTCCTCGGTGGATACCTTGATCTGGAGGAGGTGGAATTGGGGGGTGGGCTGGGGGAAGGGGAGGGGGTCAGGTAAGGAGAGAACAAGGGAATCTGTGGCTATTATGTAGAACTGAATAGTATTGTAAAATTAAAAAAAAGAATTAAGCAGTAATTATTTTCTCCAATTTTATTTTTTATTTATTTGTGTGTATGGATTTTTTTGCCTGCATGAATGTTAGAATCCACAGAGAGCAGAGGATGATGGATTCTCTGGAACGTGAGTTGTGAGTCACCTTGTGCATGCTGAAAATTGAGCCAGAGTCCTCTAGAGGAGCAGTGGACTTAACTACTGAGCCATTTCTCCAGTCCCCAAAACAATGATTATATCAAAGAGATCCATTGTTGATTTATTTACATGTTAATTGCTTTTGCATGTGGCAGCAATTGACAATTGAACTTGATGGAAAGTGCATCAATATCATGGATCATTTCCAAACTTCTCATACATGGTTTTACATGAATGTTACGAAGCTAGCCATGAGGAGATTGTATTGTATACAGCAATCAGCAAATGTCACATATCAGAACTAGTTGAGAAAATGATATTTACAAAGCCATGTCAACAGTGTCTGACCAGAAAACTTCTCCAAACACCAGTAAGTTGATGGCTAGCAAGTCTTTACATTTTAGAAGAAACCACACAATGAGCATGTAGTCATGATTGAAGGATGTGACGTTCCAAAGAGTTTCAGAACTTGATTTTTTTTGTTCAGTCATTTTTATTTCTAGAATCTGATTTATTCTCATAGTTATTGTTATTGAGCCAAATACCTTGTTCTCATGAGAAAAGACAGAATCTCAAAGTACAAAGGAGAATGTGGTGATTTATAATGAAGGAACATGTTACATCAAAATGGGAGAGATTAGAAGATACATGAGAGTAAGGACCCAACCAAGCTTTGGGACAGGACTTTCACTTGTGTCACATAGTAAGAAGACAGGAGGCATCACTCAACAAAAGCCCACAACACAGTAAAGAGAAATTAATCTGGTGGAAAAAAGTTTTGTATCCCAAGACCCAAGCCTCTCACTGAACCCAAAATACACTTGCTCTCTGAATAATACTGAAAACAGTTTCAAACATAAACCCTAGATTTGCTTACAGAAACCCTTTGAATCTTCAATGTATTTCTCAGAATCTGCCACCAAGGATGCTGCTGTCTCTTCTGTTTATCTCCCAGGTGCATCCATCTCTAGCTGTACCATGTCTTTAATTGAAGAATCCCCAAAACCAAGAGGACCAAGCCAACCATAAACATCTAGATGAGGTTG
Source organism: Peromyscus leucopus (assembly GCF_004664715.2). NCBI lineage: Eukaryota > Metazoa > Chordata > Mammalia > Rodentia > Cricetidae > Peromyscus > Peromyscus leucopus. The sequence continues at coordinate 186,027,351 of NC_051063.1, forward strand.
TCCACTCTATGATCCTTGGGTTGTGAGGTCAGAGAGTTTATGCAAACAGGTCAAGGCAGACCAAAATCACCCCCACGTATGTGGATATTCACCATCAGCACCTGACTCCACTGGATGAGGAAAACTTGATACTTTGCATCCATCCCTTAATGAAAAACTCCCATTACTCACCTATCTTGGCTCCTGATGAGCTGATCATCTCAGATGCTCCTGATAAACAAGGAGAAGAGGTAGGATGTATGAAGTACTTAAGAGGCCTGAGCCTTTCTAATGGGCTTCATGTTATTCCCTTTATTCATTGTATAATTTTCTCATCACATAATATCTTGAAGATTGCTTTTCTGCTATGGCAGAGCTCTCTCTGGTTGACTTAATGAATTCTATATCTCCAGTGCTCCCTATTTAAAAATTAAGTATGAGTTCTTTGGAAGAATATGTATCTGATTCCTAAGAGCCAACGATGAAAGAAAGATATTCTCCCACTTCAGATTTAATGAAGCCTCCTTTGATCTCTGTCCAGTATGGGATATAGGTGATTAAAGCTAATCTCCTTTGAGATTAGTTTCCACCCAGTCACCAGGATCCAGGGGTGAAGACTGATCCTCTGGTGCTTCTGAAGTATTGAGAACAAGGGAGTAACAGTATGAGGCTTTGCTCCTTTGTCTACCACAGTTAATTCCTATGGTGCATCATCTACTCAGCATCTCATTAAATAAAGTATCCACAATGCAACTCTCAAATATACATAAATATTTTTATAACACACGCACATTGAAGAATTCTAGCTATGGGTGATATATGTCTACAGAGAGTGACAAAAATAAACATGTAAAAATATATTAACTGGACATCATGACATGAATGGATTTGTAATAATATATTTAAATATATGATAGATATAATTACCAATGTTAATGCATATATTTATATACTGTATGTAAAATTACAGGTATAACCATTTGAAGCAGGAAAATTGGTATGGAAGAAAGACTGCTTGTAGGTCATAGGTACAACTAGAGATCATTATATTAAGCTAAGTAGATCAGACTCAGAAGGACAAATACCACAAAATATGTTTTGTTTCACTTACAGGTGTTATATAGACATACATAAATTCATACCATCCTGGTGACCAAGGATAACCAAAGACATCCTGGATAAAATGAGTAGTGTAGGAGGTCTCACTATACTCAATTTCAAGTTATATTACTGAGCCACAGTAATCAAAACAGCACAGTACTGGCTCAAGAGGTATATGGATAAATGAAATGAAATAATGGATTCTGATATAAGTCTATCCAATCACAGTTACCTGATGTTTGACAAAGATTTAAAAAATAAACACTGCAGAAAGACAAGTATTCAACAGATGATGATGGCAAACACAGATTTCAGCATGCAAAATAGTAAAATGAATTCTGATCTCTCATACTGCATAAAATTGAACTTCAATTAGAATCAGGGATTGATATGATTATAATACATTATATATATGTTCTAAGTTTTCCAATAATGATGATGATGATGATGATGATGATGATAGTAATAATATCAAGAATGACAAATCTAAGACACTCAACTCATTCCTCCAACAACAAATTTTGCAGAGTATGTGGAATTGTCACTAGGGAATATATAGAAACCACAGCTTCCTTGAACACTTTCAAGTCTTTAATTAGTGTTCTCTTGTGAGATAGAATGGGAGTCATACTGTAATGTATATCTTATCAGTTGGGCAGTTGAATGTTGTAATTCCTTCCTGGCTTCCGAATGGGATAGTATTAGTTTATGATGGAATTTCTAAGAATCTCTGAGTTGAATTTGGACTTTCCAGTTATGGCCTCTCTTGGATGGCCTGTATATCAGGACCAGTGAGCTGTTGAGCTTTCTATTTGCATCAGAGAAGTTATAATTTCCCCTTGGAGACAAATTTTGACCACTGTATATCTAAATCCTAAGATGTCTAATTTCTGTACTATAATACTTACTTTACTGGAAAGAAAATGGGGAACTGGGCACCATCAGATATTCATGAAAGAAGAGTTTCATGAAATGAATAAGTTAAAAGCAGAATAAAGTAACAACACTTATCTCCACCTTCTAATTCAGTAACACTTCCGAAACCAGAGGGGTTGACTATCTGTAAAATGTTAAAAATGACTAATCCTCCCCTAAATCATTTCTATAGAGAATTGAATTTGTTTGCCCATGATAGCCAGAATAACTCAGAGTTTCTCAGGTGTGACAATAGTGTTCCCAGGCCTTCATCATCATCCATTATTCCATTGCCACAAGATGTGGAAGTCATCTGCCTCCCTTGCAACTTCATGCAGTTAATCCTCAAGTGCCAGGGATGTTCTATGATCATCTCATTATTAAACATTGAGACGCTCACTTTCCCAGACTAACACAGCTTCTAGATTCAAGGACTCCAGTACCATGTTTCTTTGGTGACATAAGCTGGGATAATCCATATCTAGCTATAGAAAACTTTTCTCTGACTTGGACCAAATATATGAAACATCTTATTGACTGTATTATTCACTTTTCTGTTGCTTGTCAGAGTGCAGTGACTTTCTGGACTTAATGGTGATAGGTAAGTGAAAACCCAGGGTCTCCCTTCCAAGGTTCTCTCAGGGAGTGTATCTTCTCTCTGAGATGTGCTTTGGTCATCCCAAATCAGGAGGTGCTGGTCCATTTAACAGGATGCTCTCTTTTTTTCCCCAAGGACTCTACAGAAAACCCAGTCTGTCAGTCCTGCCCAGTCCAGTGGTGAGATAAGGAGGGAATGTGACCCTTCAGTGTGTCTTCCAGCTTGGATATGAGGGTTTTCTCTGACTAAGGAAGAACCACAGAAATTCTCTTGGACTCTAAACTCACAGTACATATACTCTAATAGCAATTTCTAGGCATTGTTCTCTGTGTGGCCTGTGACCTCCAGACAGCAGAGGACATTCAGATACTATGGCTATTACCTGAGTAAACCCAAGGTATGGACAGAAACAGTGACATTCTAGAAATGAAAAGGGAGACAAAACAACTGACAGCGAAGAAATTGAAAGAATCATCAGGTCATACTTCAAGCACCTGTACTGCACAAAATTGGAAAATCCGAAAGAAATGGACAATTTTCTGGATAGGTGCCACATACCAAAATTAAATCAAGACCAGATAAATTATTTAAATACAACAAAATCCCCTAAGGAAATAGAAACAGTCATTAAAAGTCTCCCAACCAAAAAATTTTAAAAAAATAAAAATAAAAAATCCCAGGGCCAGATGGTTGCAGTGCAGAAATCTAATGGATTTTCAAAAAAGGGCTAACTCCAATATTCTTCAAATTGTTCCACACAATAGAAATAGAAGGAACAAGTGGCCCGCGGAGGTAGACGGGCCCGGCGGTGGCGGCAGCGGCGGCGGCGGCGGCGGCCGACAGGGACATTCAGGCCCAGCGGCAACCAGCAGAGACATACAGGCCCGGCGGCAACCGGCAGAGACATACAGGCCCAGTGGAGGCCCACAGAGGTAGATAGGCCCAGCGACAGAGACAAGCAGATGCAGGTAGGCCTGTGGCAGCGGCCCGCAGAGGTAGACGGGCCCAGCGGCAGTGGCCAACAGGGACATTCAGGCCCGGCAGCAGCCCACAGAGGTAGACAGGACACACGGCGGAGACAAGCAGATTCAGGTAGGTCCGCAGCAGCGGCCCGCAGAGGTAGACGGGCCTGGTGGTGGTGGACAGGAACATACAGGCCTGGCGGCAGAAACATACAGGCCTGGTGGTGGCCTGCAGAGGTAGACAGGCCCAGCAGCAGTGACAAGCAGAGGTAGGTAGGCCCACGGCGGAGCCGGCAGAGACATACAGACCCAGTGGCAGCTGACAAGGACATACAGGCCTGGTGGCGGACCGCAGAGGTAGACAGGCCCAGGGACGGAGACAAGCAGACGCAGCTTGGAACAGGAACGCCTCTAACCCCAACACCTGGTGAAGGAGCTATCTCCTTGGGACAGAATCAGAACAAATCTGAACACTCCATCTGAGGACAACCCAGGGCCCAGCTGCTGATCCTGTGAAACCCAACAACTTGGAGGTGTTGGTGAGACTACCCCACTCAGCTGAAACCCATCTGGGAGAGGATTCAGATGCCTACAGTTTGAAGTCTGAAGAAACAAGATCAGCTGAGGAGTTGACAAATGAACAAAACGAGACCTGGGAACACAGAAGAAGGCACTGCCCAGCCACCAAACCAGATCACCAGAATAATAAGTATATACTTCACCGACTGAAATCAGCTGCCCCTGAAGAAATAGCCCAATAGCACCAATTTAACCAAGAACCCCTACTAAACCAAGACTAAAAATTAGAACAAGAGAGGCACTCTCAGACACAGACACCACCTGCACCGCACAGAGGAAGAGATGAGTAGACGCCAGTGCAAAAATACAGTCAACAACATAAAGACCTATATGACAATATCAGAACCTAGTGATTCTATACCTGCAAGACATGAACATACCAAGACAGAAGAAACATAAGAAATCAACCCTAAAATGACTTTAAGAAGATGATAGAGGCCCTTAAAGAAGAAATAAAACATTCCCTCAAAGAGGAGATAAAAACTTTCCTTAAAGAGGAAATGAAAAACTCCCTTAAAGAGGAAATAAAAACTTCCCTTTAAGAGGAAATGAAAAACTCCATTAAAGAGGAAATAAAAAAACTCCCTTAAAGAAATGGAAGAAAAAATGAACAAAAAATGGGAAGAAATCAAATCAAGCCAAAAAAAAAGCAATTAAACAGATGAAAGAAACATTCCAAGATCTGAAAAATGAATTTGAGACAATAAAGAAAACACATGCTGAGGGAATGCTGGAAAGAGAAATCCTGACTAAACGAACAGGAACTACAGAAACAAGCATAACCAACCGATTGTAAGAGATGGAACAGAGAATCTCTGACACTGAAGACACGATAGAGAAAATAGATTCGTCAGTCAAAGAAAACACTAAAGACAAAAAAGTCATAACACAAAACGTCCAGGAAATTTTGGACACCATGAAAAGACCAAACCTAAGAATAATAGGGATAGAAGAAGGAGAAGAATACCAACTCAAAGGCACAGAAAATATATTCAACATAATCATAGAAGAAAACTTTCCTAACCTAAAGAAAGAAATACCTATGAAGATACAAGAAGCTTACAGAACACCGAATAGGCTGGATCCAAAAAAAAAAGTCCCCTCGCCACATAATAATCAAAACACTAAACACACAGAACAAAGGAAAAATATTAAGAGCCACAAAGGAAAAAGACGAAGTAACATATAAAGGCAAACCCATCAGAATAACACCAGAATACTCAATAGAGACTATGAAAGCTAGAAGATCATGGACAAATCTCATGCAGAAACTAAGAGACCACGGATGCCAACCCAGACTATTATACCCAGGAAAACTCTCAATCACCATAGGCACAGTAAAAAAAATATTCCAGGATAAAACCAGATTTAATCAATACATGTCCACAAACCCAGCCCTACAGAAAGCACTAGAAGGGAAAATCCAACCCAAAGAAGCTAAACACATCCATGAAAAATGAAGCAATAGATAATCCCACACCAACATACACCAGAGAAGGACAACACAACACAACCACAAAAAATAACAGGAATTAACAATCATTGGTCATTAATATCCATCAATATCAATGGTCTCAACTCACCTATAAAAAGACACAGACTAACAGAATGGATAAGAAAACAGGACCCATCCATCTGCTGCATACAAGAAACACACCTTAACTTCAAAGACAGACACTACCTCCGAGTAAAGGGCTGGGAAAAGTCTTTCCAAGCAAATGGACCTAAGAAACAAGCTGGTGTAGCTATCCTAATATCTAATAAAATAGACTTCAAACTAAAATCAATCAAAAGAGATCAGGATGGACATTACATATTTATCACGGGAAAAATCCACCAAGATGAAGGCTCGATTCTAAACATTTATGCTGCAAATACAAAAGCACCCACATTCATAAAAGAAAAACTAATAAAGTTTAAAATGCACATCAAACTCCACACATTAGTAGTGGGAGATTTTAACACACCACTCTCACCAAAAGATAGATCTACCAGACTGAAACTTAACAAAGAAATAAAGGACCTAACAGATGTTATGACTCAAATGGACCTAATAGATATCTACAGAATATTCCATCCTAACACAAAAGAATATACCTTCTTCTCAGCACCCCAGGGAACCTTCTCAAAAATTGACCACAGGCTTGGACACAAAACAAATCTCAACAGATACAAAAAAATTGGAATAACCTCCTGTATCTTATCAGACCACCATGCCTTAAAGTTAGACCCCAACAACAACAAAAATTATAGAAAACCCACAAACTCATGGAAACTGAATAATGCCCACCTGAAACATCAATGGGTCAAGGAAGAAATAAAGAAAGAAATTAAAGATTTCATAGAATTCAATGAAAATGAAAGTACAACATACCCAAACTTATGGGACACTATGACACTAAGAGGAAAATTCATAGCTCTAAATGCACACATAAAGAAGATGGAGCAATCCCATACCAATGAATTAACAGCACAACTGAAAGCTCTAGAACAAAAAGAAACAAACTCACCCAGGAGAAATAGGCGCCAGGAAATAATCAAATTGAGGTCTGAAATCAATGAAATAGAAAACAAGAGAACAATACAAAAAATCAATGAAACAAAGAGTTGGTTCTTTGAAAAAATCAACAAGATAGACAAATCCCTAGCCAAATTAACCAAAAGGCAAAGAGAGAGCACCCAAATACACAAAATCAGAAATGAAAAGGGAGACATAACAACAGACAATGAGGAAATCCAGAGAATCATCAGATCATACTTCAAAAACCTGTACTCCACAAAAATGGAAAACCAGGAAGAAATGGACAATTTTCTGGATAAATACCACATACCAAAATTAAATCAAGACCAGATAAACCATTTAAATAGACCAATAACCCCTAAAGAAATAGAAACAGTCATCAAAAGTCTCCCAACCAAAAAAAGCCCAGGACCAGATGGTTTCAGTGCAGAATTCTACCAGACTTTCAAAGAAGAACAAATACCAATACTCTTCAAAGTATTCCACACAATAGAAACAGAAGGAACACTGCCAAACTCTTTTTATGAGGTTACAATTACCCTGATACCCAAACCACACAAATATGCAACAAAGAAAGAGAACTACAGACCAATCTCCCTCATGAACATTGACGCAAAAATACTCAACAAAATATTGGCAAACCAAATCCAAGAATCCATCAAAACAATCATCCATCACAACCAAGTAGGATTCATCCCAGGGATGCAAGGATGGTTTAACATACGAAAATCAGTCAATGTAATACACCATATAAAGAAACTGAAAGAAAAAAACCACATGATCATCACATTAGATGCTGAAAAAGCCTTTGACAAAATCCAACACCCCTTCATGATAAAGGTCTTAGAAAGATCAGGAATACAAGGAACATTTCTAAACATAATAAAAGCAATTTATAGCAAGCCAACAACAAACATCAAATTAAATGGAGAGAAACTCAAAGCAATACCACTAAATTCAGGAACAAGACAAAGCTGTCCACTCTCCCCATATTTATTCAATATAGTACCAGAAGTTCTAGCTAGAGCAATAAGACAACAAAAGGAGATCAAAGGGATACAAATTGGCAAGGAAGAAGTCAAACTTTCACTATTTGCAGATGATATGATAGTATACATAAGTGACCCCAAAAACTCTACCAGGAACTCCTACAGCTGATAAACTCCTTCAGTAAAGTGGCAGGATACAAGATCAACTCAAAAAAATCAGTAGCCCTCCTATACACAAATGATAAAAGGGCTGAGAAAGAAGTCAGAGAAACATCACCCTTTACAATAGCCACAAATAATATAAAATACCTTGGGATAACACTAACTAAACAAGTGAAGGACCTTTTTGATAAGAACTTTGAATCTCTAAAGAAAGAAATTGAAGAAGATATCAGAAAATGGAAGGATCTCCCATGCTCATGGATAGGTAGGATTAACATAGTAAAAATGGCAATCTTACCAAAAACAATCTACAGATTCAATGCAATCCCCATCAAAATACCAACACAATTCTTCAAAGACTTGGAAAGAAAAATACTCAACTTTATATGGAAAAACAAAAGACCCAGGATAGCTAAAAGAATCCTATAAGATAAAGCAACCCTTGGAGGCATCACCATCCCTGACCTCAAACTCTTCTATAGAGCTATAGTAATAAAAACAGCTTGGTACTGGTATAAAAACTGACATACAGACCAATGGAATCGAATTGAAAACCCTGACATGAATCCATGCACATATGAACACCTGATTTTTGACAAAGGAGCCAAAACTATACAATGGAAAAAAGAAAGTATCTTCAACAAATGGAGCTGACATAACTGGATGTCAATATGTAAAAGATTACAAATAGACCCATATCTGTCACCATGCATTAAAGTCCTAGTGGATCAAAGACCTAAACATAAATCCAGTTACAATAAACTTAATAGAAAAGAAAATAGGAAGCACTCTTGAACGCATTGGCACCGGAGTCCATTTCCTAAATAAAACACCAACAGCACAGACCCTGAGCACAACAATTAATAAATGGGACCTCTCGAAACTGAGAAGCTATTGCAGGGCAAAAGACACAGTCAATAAGACAAAAAGACAGCCAACAGAATGGGAAAAGATCTTCACCAACCCCACATCTGAAAGAGGATTGATCTCCACAATATATAAAGAACTCAAGAAACTAGACATCAACGTACTGAACAGTCCAATTAAAAAATGGGTAAAGAGCTAAACAGAGAATTCACAAAACAAGAACTACAAATGGCTGAAAGACATTTAAAGAAATGCTCAATATCCTTAATCATCAGATAAATGCAAATCAAAACGACTCTGAGATACCACCTTACACCTGTTAGAATGGCTACGATCAAAAACACCAATGACAACCAATGTTGGAGAGGATGTGGAGCAAAGGGAACAGTCCTCCACTGTTGGTGGGAATGTAAACTTGTACAACCACTGTGGAAATCAGTATGGCGGTTTCTCAGAAAATTAGGAATCGAACTACCTCAAGACCCAGCCATCCCACTCTTGGGCATATACCCAAGGAATGCTGATTCATACCATAAAGATACATGCTCAGCTATGTTCATAGCAGCACTATTTGTAATAGCCAGAACCTGAAAACAACCTAGATGCCCATCAACGGAAGAATGGATGAAAAAAATGTGGTACATATACACAATGGAGTACTACTCAGCAGAGAAAAACAATGAAAGCATGAAATTTGCAGGCAAATGGATGGAACTAGAAAAAATCATCCTGAGTGAGGTAACCCAAACCCAGAAAGACAGTCATGCTATGTACTCACTCATAGGTGGATTCTAGATATAAAATAAAGAACAATCAGACCACAAAAAAAGAAAGAATTAGAAGGAACAATACCAAACTCTTTTTTATGCTGCTACAGTTACCCTGGTACCCAAACCACACTAAGATGCAACAAAGAAAGAGAATTACAGACCAATCTGCCTCATGAACACTGATGCAAAAATACTCAATAAAATATTGGCAAACTGAATCCAAGAACACATCAAAAAATTATCCACCATGACCACCAAGTAAGCTTTATCCCAGGGATGCAAGGATGGTTCAACATATGAAAATCTGTCAATGTGATACACCATATAAACAAACTGAAAGATCAAAACCACATGATCATCTCACTAGATGCTGAAAAATTCTTTGACAAAATCCAACACCCCTTCATGATAAAGGTTCTAGAAAGATCAGGAATACAGGGAACATTCCTAAACATAATAAAGGCAAATTAATCTATTACATATCTTATCTTGATGAGTCCAAAGTTGTGTACCTAAACTACCTTCTATTATAACTTGTATTGCCATCCTTACAATATATTTTTAGAACTAAAAACATCTAAGATAAACAATTTAAGCTTTCATATTTTCCAACCTTATAAACTTTGCATCTTTTATGTAAGTTTCCTTGAATTTGTTAACAAGGAAGGTTGTAACTAGAACTATCTAGTCTTTGATGCCCATCAGAGACCCACAAAGGATAAAATATTACTTGAGTAAACAGGATATGCAAAGCAGACAACTTCCAACTTCCAAAACTATTGAAATAATTAAGGCATCTTGCTGCCTGTACATTCACACCAAGATTCCTCTGCAACATTGGGGCATTCATCTTCAGCCTACAGGCTTGCAAAATCTGACATTTCTGTTAAGCAGGAATTTTGCTTTCTTTTGTGTCCTGATTGTCCAATTTGGATAGCATACTGTCAGCAGTCAAGGCAAGTGTTTTCTTGCTCAGTGGATAACCTTGCCACAATCAAAGAAAACTCCATAAGTAGGTTCTTGATGCCCATTATCCTTTTTTGAAGTAAATTGGTGCTGCCAGGAGCTAACATGTCTCAGTGTCATGAAAATCCTTAGATTATTAAACATCTTAAATCCATATTCTATAGGTCACTGTAGTGTTTGAAGTCCATTTATCTATCATATATATATCTATATGTATATATATATATATAACTTTAAAAAAATACTTAATGTGACTACAAGTTTGATTATTATAGATGACTGACATTTAACCTATATTTTTAATTATACATTACATTTTAATGAGTTACATAGGTACAAATACCTTAAAGAAGAGCAGAAACATATACAGTGTAGCAAAATAATTTTAAAATTGTATCAATTTACAAAACTCCATACCAATGTAAAATATTTGAGACTAAAATATTTAAGAGTTTTTTAGACTAAAAATAGGTTCAGTGATCTATCCTTTTATCCTATCATTCCCATATACCCCTTTTTTTCTTTTCATAAACAGATCCTTGAATCTGACATCCATTGCTTAGTTTCCTTCCTTTTTTTTTTTTGTTAAGGACATGTTTTATTTGCTGATTAATGGACAAAAGGCAATGTAATTTATTTTCAAGTATTTTCTTGAAAGTCTGTGCTCATAAAAATCATGAAAAGTTGGAAACAGACTGTTAAATCACTGAAACTTTAAATATATCTTACACAATCTCATTTGTACAAAAATGCAAGTTAAATATAAACATAAAGCAGTCATGGTAATTTTATGCAAATCTGTTTTATGTGATCTGTAGTTATATATAAAAGTTTCTTGATTCTGTGATTTGTGAAAAGGTCAACAGCAGATCGAGTTACTATCTATTAGCAAAGGGCCCTAAAAAGCTTACTTTAGCATTAATCTTGTACATGGTTATAAGTATTTCCTAAGTTGAGATCATCTAAACATTGGGGAAAAGAAAATAAAAAGGGCAGTATGTCCATAAACCAACAAATAATCTGGCTGTAATGCATCATAAATACAAACCCACACATCTGTACAACGAACATGTTACTCCATACACACAAGCACACACAGTGCACGTATGTACACACTGCACAAACAACCAGGCCTAGTGAGGTGCCACGTCCTGCTCCATGCTCAGCTGTGCATTTTTTCTGACTTCATCAAAGGAATAGCTTTTTGTCACCTTCCCGTTCTTGAAAAACCGTATGGAGAAGATCGTGGCCATATTCCTCAAGGTCTCCTTTTCCTTCTTCAAGTGTAACGAAGTTCCCCGCTGGTGTCCTATGTAAAGATAACCGGCCCTTTTTTGACCTTTTGTTGGGATCAGCAACTGGGTCCTTAAAGACATTAACCCCAAGGCCATTGGTCACCACATAGCTGCACTTGAAGGAGCAGTTCAAGAGGTCTCTTGTTAGCTTCTGCAGCAGGGCTCTGCCAGAGCCAAAGGAGACATTCTCGATGCTCCACTTTTTTTGTTTCATTCCCTCTACAATCTCCTGTAAAGTGTTGATATCCACTCCGTCTCCCTGAATGACTCTCAGATATGGTGGTAACAACTTGTAGCCCTTTGAGTTCTCAGTGACAGGAAACTTCTTGCCTAAAATATCTAAGACCTTTAATACGGTGTCAAGCGGATTTCCAGAATCGGGTCTGATGATTAGTGGTGCCTCTGTACTTCTTGATACTATTAAATGTCTTAGGTCTTCACCCCATATTTTCTCACAAGCATTATAAATGTCATAGCTGTCACTGACCACAGATACAGGCACTGATGAGAACTGTGTTACTATGTGTTCAAAAGCATCTTTCTCATGGTCTTTCCCCCAAGCTGTTATGGTACTGTGCTCTGCCGCTGGAACAGAATAGCCTGGAACAGGATCTTTTGTTCCGTAGTACTTTTTAATTAGAGCGATTCCCGCCACTGTGTCTGTTCCTTTGAAGTTAACCAAATGAGCGGAAGCTCCTATGCCAGCAGTCTCTTGTGAAGAGACTCCTCTGTAACCAAAATCATATAACTTGTATTCCAGACCATCTAAATTACCAGAAGTTTCTAACAAGTATTTGGCCAATATTTTCTTCTGCTCTCTCGAATTTGTGGCCACTGTAATTGGATACCAGGATTGAACAAGAATAGTCTCAATCCAGTTGGTAAGCCAGTAGCACTCGGGGTCTGTGTTCTCCACTGTGAACAGCACATTCCCTCTGGGAATGACAGAGCCCTCAGGAACAGCCTTTACTTCAATTGGGAGATGACCATCGTATTTCTCAAGAATGTAGTTCCATCCCCTTTCATTAAAGACATCGTCTTGGAAATGTTCTTTGTACACTTCTTTGGCTTCCTGGATTTTCTCTTTGGTTACTACTTTACCTTTTAAGTACTTATTAAGAATGTACTGCAACCCATAAAATACTGTTTCCTCGTATTTCACCTTCCTTACTTTGGAGTTTTCTGTCTTCTTTTCACGGCATTCAAAGTAGGAATAAACTTTGCTTGTGTTGGGTGGGTATTGTTTATAGTGAGTAACCTTGTACGAGTCGGTGGCCAGCAGGATGTTGAACTCGGCTTCTGCCGCAGCATTCATCTCGGGCCGGAGCGGAGGCGCCGCGCCACGAGCTGCCCGGCGCGGCTGCGAGCAAGGAGAAAAATAGTTTCCTTCCTTTTTATGACCAGTAATAATTCACAATCAACTGCCCAAATGATGGCAAACATCCATAAACCACCAAGTGACAAAAACATCCACCCCACATCTTGGAAACATGGGTTTTGTGTTATCTAGACTGCTTCCAGCTGTCTGCAGGTGATGTAATCTTTAGGGGACACTGAGAAAATTAAGATAATGGTCAAGTCCCTTGAGAGCTAGCTGTTGTCCAGTCTTTGTGTGATGGGAAAATGTAAGTTTTATCTAAAGTCTGGCTGGAGTAGTCTATGAGGTTGAACTCTCTCTAGCAGCTTTGAAGTAGTTCTGGATGCAGAATTTTGAGGTAATTGCAACAGAAATATTCTAAAAGGCTGGGTCACCTGGGCTACTTTTCAATATTGGTGTCTGGCCTTTTGTTCTGAAAACACAGAAAATTTAAACTCACCGTGTAGCTCTGCACATGGTGCTGACTGGCTCAAATGAGCAGGCAGTGGTCACCCAAGAGACTGCAGGACTAGGAAGCTACATCTGGCTCCATGTTTGGAACTTTTTAAAAGCTTTTTTGTGTCCTATGTGAAAATACTTGCCTTCACATTGGATGCCCTATGTAAGGAGTCTTACTCTGGTCCATCAGCCAGCTCCTGAATGATGATACAGAGAACTTTGTTAATTATGAAATCTCAGCCTATAGCTTAGGCTTGTTTCTAACTAGTTCTTGTAACTTATATTAACCCATTTTTATTTATCTTCCATGTCACGTGGTTCAGTTACCTCCTTTTTATTCTGAACCTCTGAATTGTTCTGAGTCTCCTGGAATCTCTCTGGCATAATCTGCATGCTTAGATTCCTCCTCCTCTTCTTTTCTCTCCCTGGAATTCCTGCTTATTTCTTCTATCTAGCTATCATGTTGTAACTTCTCTTCCATCTTGCAGCTCCAGCTTGTTCCATGTGTCTGTTGTCTGGCTGGTGACTCTGCCTTTCTTCTTCCTAGAGTTCACTCTCTGCCCAGATTTTCCATCTATACCTCCTGACTAGTTATTGGCCATTCAGCTTTTCATTATCCCAATCAGCGCAAAACTTTTTCACACAGTGTACAAATATCCTACCACAAAAGTGATACCTACACATGAGACAATATAGGTGTGGATAAAAGTAGGAATTAATCTATTTTAGTGTCACTGTGGGCACCAGACAGTAAAGTGAGCTATTGCAGTGCCCTCTGCAGATAGAGCACAGAGCATATACAGCTACCAACATTCTCTTAGAGCCCTGACCCTTCCTCAGCATCCACTGAAGAGGAAGTCTCACTACAATGAACCTTAAGGAGGGTAGGTTCAGAGACTGATCAATGTCAGCCTCTTTTCTTTTTTCCCTGTAGCCAAAATTATCTTTAATTTTTTTTTTTGTTTAAAAGCTTTTTTTTCATTTTACCTACCAAACACAGTTCCCCCCTTCCTCCCTTCCTCCCACTAACCCCTCATTTTCCCCCCAGCCCACCCGCATCCACTCCCAAGAGAGGGTAAGACCTCCCATGAGTAGTCAAAAAACTCTGGCATATCAAATTGAGTCAGGAGCAAGCCCCTCCCCCTGTTTCAATAGCCTCTTTTCTTGAACATGGAACCTTCTGCATTTTGGGAACTTAAGTTTCACTTCTGCTTTTCAACTCATGATTTTGATGACCTTCACAGTTTAGAATTAATATAGTAACCATCTCCAAAACAGGAGAGCAGAGAGGGGCCCTTTAACTATAACATTTACATGACCACAACACTCTTGTACCTGAATTACATTGTAAACGTCTGAAAGTTAATCATTCCTTAATCATCAAAGTCAAAAAACTACTGAACCCATGAATATGGTGAAACTGATGGTGATATTAGACAATCAGGATAGTACTGATGCTTATTGTTGAGATGCCAACACCATTTAAATTGGAATGAATATTTGTGGATCAACAAGCACTAATTTAAATTCAGATTTCACACAAACTAGAAGGATTCTGAACAATAAAATAAGAACACTTAAGATAAAAGACAGCTGAGAGGTTGTTCCTATGGGAATCATGTATGTTGGAAAGAAAAGGGCACGAATCTATCAGGAATTATTTAGCATAGACTCAAATCAGAGCCATGAGAATACCACATTTCCTTTTCTGTTTCCATGGATTTCTCCCGTGTGTTCATCCAGGAGCTCTGAAGAATCAGGTGCTCTTGTGTCCCTTCTGTTCTGTTTGATCCCAACAGCATCAGCCTGCATCTCCCCTTGTTCTAGAACAGTGCTCTCCAGGCATGGCTGTACTCTTGTCCTGTGAGTCTCTGTAGCTGTGATTACACACTGGTCACCTGCACAAGTTTGGCCCCATGAATATTCTTTCATGGTATAGAGGCTCCTAACGCCACTCCTCTCCCCCTCAGAAATATTGGCAGTTAAAAGTTTTAGGCAAAGCATTTTTTCAGGGATATAACCACTGAGAAATTTCCAAAATTGCTGGGCATAGTGGAGCACACTGTTTCCAAAAGTTGGGTGTGAGACTGGTTGGTGGATCTAGTCTGGTCTACATAGTGAGTTCCAGGACAGCCAGAGCTACATAGTAAGAACCTGTCTCAGCAAACAAAAAACAAAAACTGAATACCAAAAAGCCCAAATATTGACAACACACTTTTAAGGAACCCTAATTAAACTCATTGATTCACCAGCTAGGTTTGTGTGGAGTCTTGTCCTTGTTTCTGTCACTGGTGTCTCACGTGTCATGTGTAGGCATTGTTCTTGTATCCCTAGTTAAAGTTCATACAACATTCCCAAAGCATCTTCTTGACAGGCTAGGAAAGTGGTGATAAGTTTGGTCAGGATGATAAAGAAAAGGAGAACCAAGAAGAAACTCTAAGAGCAAAAGACCAGCCACCTCAGAGTCCCGCAAGTGAAAGTGTTGGCTGAGGAAGTCACCAGGTTTATTGTGCATTAAGTCCTGGTCGGGTCTGTGGTGAGTGGGAACATACAGGCAGACATAGAGGGTTACAGTGGAGATTTCTGCAGGAAGAGACCACAATCGGATTGGGCTTTTAATCCCAGCACACAGCAAGCTGAGGGAGAAGGAGGAGGAGTCTGAGACCCACAGGAATTTTAAGAGGTTCTGTCAAAAAAACAAAAAGAAAAAATAAAGACCCACAGAGATATAAAAGCCACAAATTCTGAAGCCCGTCCCCATCACAGCACCAGAAAGAAAAGAAGAGTCAGGCGCCTGGTTAGAGCAGTTCCTCTTCCTCAGGCACTGCCAGTAAGACATCCTTATGACAGGAAACAGAAAACAGCCTGCCTAGGTCACACATTTTGTGTCTGTGTGTGTTTGGAAAGGAGACCAATCATCTGCACATTTGTGGCAACTGGAAGACACCATGACCCCCTTTCTTACAGTCCTGCTGTATCTCGGTGAGATGCCAAATGGGGAGGGAGGATTCTCTTCTATGAGGGAATCCACCTCACAACCATGATTTGGGCCATCAGGATGTCTCAGAAATTGTAGAAGGGACCTGGGAGTAGAGGCCTTGCTCTTGTTTAATTTCAAGCATTCACAGGTAATTCTATTGCAGGACTGAGTGTGGACTTCAGGATCCCAGTATTGGCAGGTGAGTGTCTTCTAAGCTGTCCCAGCTTGGACATCCTTGGTGGGGACCACAGGTAATTCCTGAATAGAGGAGATAAAGAGCAGCAGGTGTGGGTTGATGCTGGGGACACCTGAAATTTGCTAATTCTGAGAGCTTACATCCGAGGGAGAATTCTTGGAAAGCAGGTGCCAATTTTCTTTCAGGGACTCTCTCTAAACCTACACTCAAGGCAGTGCCAAGAAATGTGGTAGCCATTGGCAACCAGGTGACATTCTTCTGTGAAGGGCCCTTAGAGGCCAAGGAATATGTTCTCTACAAAGAAGGAAGTCCAGATTTCCCAATACCAACAACCCTTCTAAAAACTGAAAACAAAGCCACATTCTCTATCTCATCAGTTGAATGGTACTATGCAGGCCAATATTGGTGTGAATATAAAAGTAATAATGGTATGTCAGAAAGAAGTGACTTCCTGGAGCTGGTGGTGACAGATGATAGGACTTTACCATTTCCAGATTCTGCCTTAAGGAAAGGAATATGTTTACTGAGAGTTCTTTTCTCAAATATGAGAAATGAGGAAAATGCTTTTCATGTAAGTCCACATGGCAGGCTTTCTCTTCTCTCCTAGGATATTAATCAAGCAAAGTCACCTTGTCTGCCATTTCCAGCCCTGTAGTGACCTCAGGAGGGCACGTGACCCTTCAGTGTGTCTCAGAACAGGCATATAACATGTTTATTCTAATGAAGGAAGATGAGAAGTTTCCAGGCCTTTGCCCTCACAGAATATACACCCTGAGTTATTTGGAGCTGTGTTCACTGTGTGTCCTGTGACCCCCAACCAGAGGTGGAGGTTCACATGCTATGGGTATTATTTGAGCACTGCCAGGCATGGTCAGTGTCCAGTAACCACCTAGAACTCCTGGTCTCAGGTAAAGAAGTGCAGAACTTTACTTTACATGATATTGTAACTGACACAGGATCCCAGAAAAGGACCTGATGTGTTGTGGGTGATCTCCAGGCACAGCTACTGAACTCAGATTCACAGATCTGTGGGACAGCTTGACTTCAGGTGCAGAAATTGGGGTCTAATTAACAGTGGAACTCAAAATCCAGGGAATAGTGAGGTCTTTAAGTGTCCTTCTATAATTGCAAATCAGTTTAGATGTCATGGGCAAATGTGACCTTTTTGTGATATTCTCCTAACAGATGCACCTCCTTCTTTTCTACTTTTTGGCAGGGATCCTTCATAAACCCACCATCTGGGCTCATCCTGGCTCTGTGATCCCCTCAGGGAGTCCTGTTACCATCTGGTGTCAGGAAACCCTGGGAGCCCAAAAGTATGTGATATATAAAGAGGGAAGCCAAGAGCCCTGGGTCCAACAGACTCAAACAGACAACAGCACTGAGGCAAAACTCACCATTCCATCTGCGACACAAGTGCAGGCAGGCCGGTATCACTGTTACACCTACACCTCTGCGGGATGGTCACAGCGCAGTGACCCTTAGAGCTGGTGGTGACAGGTGAGAAGACACCAGAAATCTTAACCCCAGATGTCACTCTCAAGAAAAGACTGCACTAACACTACCTCCATCAAAGGACAGCCTTGGGAGGGCAATTCAGGCTTTGTGATCCTCTTTAATTTTCCATGTGTGTTTCTTCTAGGAGTCTACAACAAACCCACGCTGTCAACCATGCAAAATCCTGTTGTAAACTTAGGAGGGGCTGTGACCCTCTCTTGTACCTCAAGCCAGAGATACGACTGGTTCATTTTAACAAAGAATGGTCAGAAGTTCTCCATCCGTCAGAGCTCAAGACACACACACAGTGGGATGTTCCTGGCTGAATTTCCAGTGGGTCCAGTGACCTCTAGCCAGAGGTGGAGGTTCAGATGCTATGGCTATTACACAAATAACTCTCAGGTGTGGTCAGAAGGGAGTGAGCCCTGGAGCTCCTGGTCTCAGGTGAGGAAGCCTCAGACTCTCTGTGGAATCATGTTGCACCTGACTTATGTTCCCAGTGAAGACCAGGGTTGTGATATGTCTGTGGAATCAGGGCTCCTGAGATAACTGACACAGCATGGAGACTGTGGGTGTCACTGTACAGAAAATGGGGGGGGGGCATAGTGAGACTGGGGCTTGGTGAGGTCAGGAGACTAATGACTATTCCCATGAGATTATTGGTCCTTTGCTAATCAAGGGTAAATTTCAAGATCAACAGCATGCTTGATGTTTACTGTGAAACTATTCAAAGTCCCCTCTCCTTCTCACCTATTTCCCTGCAGGGACCCTTCAGAAACCCACCTTGTGGGCTGAACCAAGTTCTGTGATTGCCTCTGGCAATGATGTGACCATCTGCTGTGAGGGGAACAGGGAAACCAAAATATATTTCCTGCATAAAGAAGGGAGCTCAGTACCCTGGGACAGTCAAACTCACAAAGATCCTGTTAACAAGGCCATGTTCTCCATAGCATCCATGGAAAAGCATCATGCAGGGAAATATCGCTGTTACTCTTATAAATCTGCAGGGTGGACAGAGCGCAGTGACACACTGGAGCTGGTGGTGACAGGTGAGATGACACTTCTCCAACACTAGGACCATTCTTGAGGAAAGGAATATGTTCACTGTAGTGTGTCCTCATATTCCAAAAGAAAGTAAATTGTTTACCATGTGATTCCACTTACCATGCTTCCTATTTCTTCTGGGAGTTTACCCCACCAAAATCACTCTGACAACCCTTTCCAGCCCTGTGGTGACCTCAGGAGGAAATGGGACCTTTCAGTGTGTCTCACAAAAGGTATATAACAGGTTCATTCTAACGAAGGAAGATGAGAAGTTCTCCAGGCCTTTGCCCTCACAGAAAATATACCCTGAGCTATTTGGAGCTGTGTTCACAGTGGGTCCTGTGACCCCCAACCAGAGGTGGAGGTTCACATGCTATGGGTATGATTTGAGCACCCCCCAGGCATGGTCAGTGCACAGTAACCACCTACAACTCCTGGTCTCAGGTAAGGAAGTACAGAATTTTCCTTTGGCTGTAATTGCAAGTGACACAGAATCCCAGGAAAGGACCTGATGTATGATGGCTGATTATGAGCTAGGGTTACTGAATTCAATTTCTCAGAATGTGTGATACTACTCGACTTGAGGAACAGAAACCAGGGTGAGTAGTAAGAATGGAAACAAAGATCCATGGAAAAGTGTGGTGTTTATGTGTCCTTCTGCTATTGCAGATCAGCTTATGTGTCCCTGCAATGGTGACCTTCTCTGCGCAATTCTCCTAACAGATGCAACTCCTTTCTTTCTTCTTCTTTGCTGGGATCCTTCATAATCCCTCAATATGGGCTGAGCCAGGCTCTGTGAACACATCAGAGAGTCCTGTCACAATCTGGTGTGAGGGGACCTGAGAAACCCAAACATATGTGCTACACAAAGAAGGAAGTCTAGAACCATGGAACAGACAGACCCGAAAGAATCACAACAATAAGGGAAAATTCACCATCACTTCTGTGACTGCATTGCATGCAGCGTGATATTGCTGTTGCTCTCACAACTTTGCTGGCTTGTCAGAATGCAGGGATACCCTGGAGCTAGTGGTAACTGGTGACGGGATAGTCTAGAGTCATGTGGATCCCAAGATGTGACTCTTTTTTTAACCTTTTAAAAATGGTCACAATTATTGTAAAAGCTAACATGCATGTTTCTGAATATATCTCACGACCCCACCTGAGCATTCTACAGCACATGAAATATGAATATGTATATTTTTAATGAAAAGAACCAGTGCCTGAATGAGTACCTCATCTCCACCTGAGAATAATGATTGATAAACAATGAATGGATCCTCAACCTTATAAAACTGGCAATTTTTTAATGTAAAGTACATTTTTTTGTTTTGTCATTGTTCTTTATTAAGAAATTTTATACTCACTCTACATACCACCCACAGATCTCACCTACCTGCTCCTCCCACTCACCAACCCTCCCTCTCAAGCCACCCCACATACCCACAACCTCCAAATCAAGGTCTCACATGGGGAGTCAGCAGAGCCTGGCATACTGAGCCTAGGGAGGTCCAAGCCCCTTCCTACTGCACCAAGGTGTCACACCACAGGCACTGGACTCCCAAAAGCCTACCTATGCACCAGGGATGGATCCAGATCCCCCCGCCTGGGTGCCCCACCCAAACAGTTCAAGACAAATAACCATCTTCTATATCCAGAGGCCATAGTTCAGTCCCATGGGGGCTCCACAGCTGCAAGTCCACAGTTCATGGGCTTCCACTAGTGTGGCTGGTCATCTCTGCATGTCCTCCCATCATGATCTCCATGTCCCCCACCTGCAGAATCCCTCCTCTCTCTCATTGATTAGTTTCCCAGAGCTCAGCCTGGTGCCTGGCCATGGATCTCTGCATCTGCCTCCATCAGTCACAGGACAAAGGCTCTATGATGACAGTTAAAGTGTTCGCTAGACTGGTCACCAGAGTAGATCAGTCCAGGCACCCTCTGGACAACTACTAGCAGTCCAAGGTGGGGTCATCCTTGTGGATTCCTGAGAGCCTCCCCAGCACCCTGCCTCTTCCTATTCCCATAATGTACTCATATATCATGGTATCTTCCTCCCTGCCCTCCCACCCTGTCCCTGTTCCAGCTCAACCCTCTCATTTCCCTATGTTCTCATCCCCCACTCCTCGCCCTCTGCCATTGCCTCACTCCCAGGCCACTCATGCAGATCTCATACACTTCTCTTTCACTGGGCCATCCATGTGTCTCTCCTAGGATCTTTTCCTGTTAACTGGCCTCTCTGGAGCTGTGGTTTGCAGTCTGGCCATCCCTTCCCTCACATCCAGTATTGACTTGTGAGTGAGTACATACTATGTTTGTATTTCTGAGTCTGGGTTACATCATTCAGAATGATGTTTTCCAGTTCCATCCATTTGCCTGCAAATTTCATGATATCATTTTTTTTTTTACTGCTGAGTAGTACTCCATTGTGTATTTATGCCACATTTTCTTTATCCATTCTTCAGTTGAGGGGCATCTAGGTTGTTTCCAGGTTCTTGCTATTGCGAATAATGCTGATATGAACATAGTTGAGCATGTGTCCTTGTGGTAAGATTGAGCATTCCTTGGGTATATGCACAGGAGCGATATAGCTGGGAATTGAGGAAGACTTATTCCCAATTTTCTGAGAAACAGCCATACTGATATTCAGAGTGGCTGCACAAGTTTGCATTCCCACCAACAGTGCAGGAGTTTTCTCATTGCTCCACATCCTCTCCAACATAAGCTCTCTTCAGTGTTTGTGATCTTAGCCCTTCTGACAGGTATAAAATGGTATCTCAGAGTTGTTTTGATTTGCATTTCCCTGATAAGTAAGGATGTTGAGCAGTTCCTTAAATGTCTTTCAGCCATTTGAGATTCTTCTGTTGAGAATTCTCTGTTAAGCTTTGTAGCCCATTTTTTAATTGGACTGTTAGGTATTTTGATGTCTAGTTTCTTGAGTTCTTTATATATTTCAGCCATAAGGCCTCTGTCAGATGTGGGGTTGGTGAAGATCTTTTCCCATTCTGTAGGCTGTCATTTTGTCTTATTGACCATGTCCTTTGTTCTACAAAAGCTTCTCAGTTTCAGGAGGTCCCATTTATTAATTGTTGCTCTCAGTGTCTGTGATACTGGTGTTATATTTAGGAAGTGGTCTCCTGTGCCAAGCATTTATCCTACTTTCTCTTCTATCAAGTTCAGTGTAACTGGATTTATGTTGAGGCCTTTGATCCACTTGGACTTGAGTTTTGTGCATGGCAACAGACATGGATCTATTTGCAATCTTCTACTTGTTGATATCCAGTTATGCCAGCACCATTTGTTGAAGATGCTTTGTTTTTTCCATGGTACAGTTTTGGCTTCTTTGTCAAAAACCAAGTGTTCATGGGTGTGCAGAATAATGTCAGCACCTTCAATTCAAATTCCATATCGACATGTGTCAACATGTCGGTTTTTATGCCAATACAAAGCTGTTTTATATTATTATAACTCTGTTGTAGAGCTTGAGGTCAAGGATCGTGATGCCTCCAGAGATTGCTTTATTATACAGGATTCTTTTAGTTATCCTACGTTTTTTGTTTTACCATGTAAAGTTAAGTATTGTTTTTTCCAAGTCTGTGAAAAATTGTGTTGGTATTTTGATGGGGATTGCATTGAATCTGTAGATTGCTTTTGGTAAGATTGCCATTTTTACTATGTTAATCCTGCCTATGCATGAGCATGGGAGATCTTTCCATTTTCTGACATCTTCTTCTATTTCTTTTTCCAGGGACATAAACTTCTTGTCATATAGGTCCTTCACTTGCTTGGTTAGTGTTACCCCAAGGTATTTTATATCATTTGTGGCTATTGGAAAGGGTGATGTTTCTCTTATTTCTTTCTCAGCCCATGTATCATTTGTATATAGGTGGGCTACTGATTTTTTAGTTAAGCTTTCATCCTGTCACCTTACTGAAGGAGTTTATCAGCTGTAGGAGTTCCCTGGTAGAATTTTGGAGTCATTTATGTATACTATCATATTGTCTGCACATAGTGAAACTTTGACTGTCCTTTCCAATTTGTATCCCCTTGATCTCCTTTTGTTGTCTTATTGTTCTAGCTAGAACTTCAAGTACTATGTTGACTAAATATGGGGAGAGTAGACAGCCTTGTCTTGTTCCTGATATTAGTGGAATCGCTTTGAGTTTCTCTCCTTTTAATTTGATGTTGGCTGTTGGCTTGCTATAAATTGCCTTTATTATGTTTAGGTATGTTCCCTGTATTCCTGATCACTCCAAAACCTTTATCATGAAGAGGTGTTGGATTTTGTCAAATGCCTTTTCTGCATCTGGTGAGATGATCATGTGTTTTTTTCTTTCAGTTTGTTTATATGTTGTATTACATTGACGGACTTTCATATGTTGAACCACGCTTGCATCACTGGGATGAAGCCTACTTGATCATGGTGGATAATTGTTTTGATGTGTTCTTGGAGTCTGTTTGCCAGTATTTTATTGAGTATTTTTGCATCGATGTTCATGAGGGAAATTGCTTTGTAGTTCTCTTTCTTGGATGCATCTTTGTTTGGTTTAGGAATCAGGGTAATTGTAGCCTCATAGAAGGAGTTTGGTAACACCCCTTCTGTTTCTATTGTATGGAACAATTTAAAAAGTATTGGTATTAACTCTTCTTTGAAGATCTGGTATAATTCTGCACATAAACCATCTGGTCCCGGCCTCTTTTTGGTTGGGAGACTTTTAATGACTGATTCTATTTCCTTAGGGGTTATTGGACTATTTAAATAGTTTATCTGGCTTGATTTAACTTTGGTATATGGTACTTACCCAGAAATTTTTCCATTTCTTTTAGATTTTCCAGTTTTGTGGAGTACAGGTTTTTGAAGTATAACCTGATGATTTTCTGGATTTCCTCATTGTCTGTTGTTATGTCCCCCTTTTCCTTTCTGATTTTGCTAATTGGGATTCTCTCTCTCTCTCTCTCTCTCTCTCTCTCTCTCTCTCTCTCTCTCTTTCTCTCTCTCTCTGACTTTTGGTTAATTTGGATAAGGGCTTGTCTATCTTGTTGATTTTCTCAAAGAACCAACTCTTTATTTCATTAATTTTTTGTATGGTTCTCTTTGTTTCTATTTTATTGATTTCAGCTCTCAATTTGATTATTTCCTGGCGACTATTCCTCCTGGGTGACTTTGCTTCTTGTTCTAGAGCCTTCAGGTGTGATGTTAAGTCACTAGTGTAAGATTTTTCCAACTTCTTTATGTGGGCATTTAGTGCTATGAATTTTCCTCTTAGCACTGCTTTCATAGTGTCTCATAAGTTTGAGTGTGTGGTATATTCATTTTCATTGATCTCTAGGAAGTCTTTAATTTCTTTCTTTATTTCTTCCTTGACTCATTGATGATTCAGTTGAGCATATTCAGTTTCCATGAGATTGTAGGCTTTCTGTAGTTTTTGCTGTTGTTGAAATCTAACTTTAAACCGTGGTGGGCTGATAGAACACAGTAGGTTGTTCCAATTGTTTTGTATCTGTTGAGATTTGCTTTGTGGCCAGGTATGTGGTCAGATTTAGAGAAGGTTCCATGGGGTTCTGAGAAGAAGGTATATTCTTTTTTGTTAGGATGGAATGTTCTGTAGATATCGATTAAATCCATTTGAGTCATAACATCAGTTAAGTCCTTTATTTTTCTGTTAAGTTTCGATTTGGGAGATCTGTCCAGTGGTTAAAGTGGGGTGTTGAAGCCTCCCAATATTAATGTGTGGGGTTTTATATGTGATTTAAGCTTTAGTAATGTTTCTTTTACCTATGTGGGTGCCCTTGTGTTTGGGGAATAAATGTTCAGAATTGAAACTTCATCTTGGATGATCTTTCCTGTGATGAGTGTGCAATGCCCTTCTTGATCTCTTTTGATTGATTTTAGTTTGAAGTCTATTTTGATGGATATTAGGATGGCTACACCCACTTACTTCCTAAGACCATTTCATTGGAAAGTCTTTCCCAAGCCTTTTATTCTTAGGTAGTGTCTATCTTTGAATTTGAGGTATGTTTCTTGTATGCAGCAGAAAGATGGGTTCTGCTTTTGTATCCATTCTGTAAGCCTGTATCTTTTTATAGGTAAATTGAGTCCATTGATATTAAGGGATATTAATGACCAATGATTGTTCATTCCTGTTTATTTTTGGTGGTAGTGTATGTGTACTTCTCTTCTTTGGGGTTTACTGTTGTGGCTTTATATATTGCCTGTGTTTTCCAGGGTGTATTTGACTTCCTTCGTTTGGAATTTTCCTTCTAGTGCTTTCTGTAGGGCTGGGTTTGTGGATAATTATTTTTAAAATCTGACTTTGTCTTGGAATGTCTTGTTCATTCTGTCTATGATGATTGAAAGTTTTGCTGGGTATATTCGTCTAGGCTGGTATCCATGGTCTCTTAGTGTCTTCATTACATCTGTCCATGTCCTTCTGTCTTTCTAAATCTCCATTGAGAAATCAGATGTTATTCTGATGTGTTTGTCTTTATAAGTCACTTGGTCTTTTTTCTTTGCTGCTCTTAATGTTCTTTCTTTATTCTATACATTTAGTTGTTTAATTATTATGTGGCAAGGGGACTTTTGGGGGGAATGTAGACTGTTTGTTGTTCTATAGGCTTCTTGTATCTTCATAGGCATTTTTTTTTCTTTAAGTTGGGAACGTTTTCTTCTATGATCTTACTGAATATATTTTCTGTGCCTTTGAGTTGGTATTCTTCTCCTTCCTCTATCCCTACGATTCATAGGTTTGGTCTTTCATGGTGTCCCTGATTTCTTGGACATTTTGTGTTATAATTTTTTTGTCATTGGTATTTTCTTTGACTGATGAATCCATTTCCTCTATTGTGTCCTCTACACCACAGATCCTCTCTTCAATCTCTTGTATTCTGTTGGTTATACTTGCATCTGTGTTTCTTGTTTGTTTATTCAGATTTTCTGTTTCCAGCATTCCCTCTGTTTGTGTCTTCTTCATTGTTTCTATTTCCCTTTTCAGATTTTGGACTGTTTCCCTCACCAGTTTCATTGTTTTTTCATGGTTTTCTTTAAGGTATTTATTGTTTTCTTCTGCTTTATTTGTCTTTTCCCCTAGTTTTTTATAGAGTTCCTCCCATTTTTTGTTTTACTTTTCATTTTCTTTATTGATTTCATCCACTTTTTTGTTTATCTTTTCCTCAATTTTATTTTTTATTTTTTTCTTTAAAGGCCTCTATCATATTCATGATGCTATTCCTAAGGTTGCTTTCTTGTGCTTCTTCCACTTTTTGATGTTCAGGTCTTGCTGTTGGAGGAGGGCTAGGTTCTGGTGATGCTGTATTGCTCTTTATTTTGTTGTATGTACTTCTGCCTTGATGTCTGCCCACCTCCTCATGGATTCGTTCTTGGTCTTATCAGGGCTCTTGGTCCAGTCAGAGCTGACAGATTCAGCATTTCAGGAAGCCACTCTTGATATGATGAGAGATGGCAGATTCTTCTTCTCAGAAAGCCATTCTTAGTCTAATGAGGGCTGGCCAATTCCCTGTCTCCTGAGTTTACTCTTGCTCCATGATGGCTCTTTGTCCAATGAAAGCTGTCTCTTTCTCTGGGCTGGATGGCAGCTCTCTAGGCCAGAGGGGAGCTCTCTGGGCTGGATGGGAGCTCTGGGCCAGATGGGAGCTGGGGGCTGGTCTCCAATTCTCAGGAAGTGGCGGGGGTCTCAGGCAGATGGGTGTGGGGACAGGGCATGTAGATTGCAGGGTCCACTGGTGGGTCTTGAAGAAGGGGAACCTTCCTGTGGGAGCCCTGCCTGCTGACCAGCAATTGCGGCCAAGTTAGATGGGTCTTCCCCAGGTAGTGCTGGAGCCCTGGGATGGGTCTCCCTGGGTATGACCCCAGTCTCTTACCTCTGGTCCAGATGGGAGCTCTGGGCCGGATGGGAGCTGGGGACTGGTCTTTAAGTCTCAGGAAGTGGTGAGGGTCTCCAGTGGATGGGTGTGGAGGCACGGCATGTAGATTGCAGTGTCCGCTGGGCGATCTTGGATAAGGGGAACCTACCCACAGAAGCCCTGCCTGCTGGCCAGCAATAGGAGCTGCCCCTAGTTTTTTACAATTTTTCTACACAAAGAATTTTTTTCCTTCAAATAAATATATTTGAAATTTCATGGTAACTTATACATTTTTGCATATACATATATAATTCTATTTATGTTCACATGTATTTATAATTACAGAAATATATCTACAATATTATATGGTTTATGTGTATGTACAAATTTAACTTTTATGATGATTTCACATGAGTGTTGTACTGAAATCATTTCTACACACTTTCTTCTTCCTCTTATTCTGTTTCTTTCATTCCTTCTTTTTTATTTTTTTGGTTTTTCGAGACAGGGTTTCTCTGTGTAGCTTTGTGCCTTTCTTGGAACTCACTTGGTAGCCCAGGCTGGCCTAGAACTCACAGAGATCCACCTGGCTCTGCCTCCCAAGTACTGGGATTAAAGGCGTGCGCCACCCACCGCCTGACTCATTCCTTCTTATATTTGACCTGTGATTATTATTATTACATCACACACACACACACACACACACACACACACACACACACATTCACAGATCCTAGAGCCTAGCTTGGGTTTTTCTTTTTCTTTTTCTTTCATTTCCTTCCTTTGCTCCAAACAATTTTATCTGAAGCCATCACAGATTCACAATGTGGTTTGTCTCTGCTTCTTGTTTTTCTGGTCAGGTTTGACCATTTGATCCCAGCATGTACGAGGGAGCAAGTGATTTGGATTCCAGGTGGTCATTATACAGGCCTTCTTTAGGCAAGCATACTTTTGACATTTCATGTCATGTCTAGAAGACTCCATTCTGTAGCAGGAATCTTGTTCCTCTAGTTCTTATAACCTTTCTACCTCACTTCCACAATGTACCCTGTAATACACACACACACACACACACACACACACACACACACACACACACACACACACACACACACACACACACACACACGTACATATTGAATTGTAGAAGCACTGGCTACATGAATGCCACTTATTCCTGTTTTGACCAGTGTCAATCTCAATAATCATCATCATCTATGGCAAAACAAGCTTCTTTGATAAGAGGTGAGAGAAACACTTACCTGTAGGTTTAATGCTAAGTATTTATAATGCAGTCAGAAATTACATTGGTTTAGTAACATGGAAGTACTTGTTTCTTCTTTAGCGTACATAGCCTCTACAGACATGGGTACAAGTAATATATTTTCACTGCTCAATTTTGGCCTATTCTTTGTTGATTTATGTTGCCTACTTATTAGAGCATGTCTCCATTATTGTACGTTGTGAGCATATTTTTTGTATTGTTTGCATTACTAACAATGTGATGATTAGAGAGTGAGATGTTAAACAGAAACATCATGGGAACTGATTGGGGTAAGTGCATGTAGAAAACCCACCCAGTCTGTCACTATTTTGTGCACTTGATATTTATAGGTCCCCAAGAAAAAGAATTTTGGGCAGGATCTTGGGTTCTTAGCTGGTAAATTGGTGCAAACCAATTTCCTGGGAAATTAGCTTCCAGGATTCTAAACTCCAGACTGAGCTGGGAGCACAGGAAGGCTTCTTTATTCTGAACTGTGAGAACATACTTTTCCATCTCTGCTCTCTGGAATCAGATAATTCTATTCCAAAGAGGTGCCTAAGCCAGAAGTTCTGAACTCAAAGCAAGTCAGACTGAAGAATCAAGCCAAAGACCTGGAGGAAGCTGCTACAGCAGAGAAAGGGTGCATTTCATATTTTCATGATGTTATGTGATGGGATTAATATCCCTGTCTAGGAAAAAACAAGATGAAACTGGACAAAAAGAACCAGATCTCTTGAGCACTTCACACATCCAACATGTCTTTGTTTCTCAGGAGCACCTGAGACCACCAGACAACCACAAAACATGTCAGAAGCCATAACAGGTGAGTAAGGAAAATTCTGGTTTGGGCATGACAGAGAAGGCCAAATTCTATACCGAGGAGGGGGCCTCTCAGAGTAGAAATGCAGTTATCTTATGGTGGCTTTCGTTGGTTCTGATGTCTTTGTCAACAATTTCTAGTCTCACCACCCCAGGATCACACAGTGGAGAACCTCATCCGGATAGGCATGTCTGGCTTGATCCTTATACTTCTTGGGGGTTTGCTATTTGAAGCTAGCCACAGCCACAGAAGGACCTTGACTGCATCCAAGAAGTTAAGAAGAGATATAGCAACAAGCCATACATGATGTCTACATCAGGGAAACAAATTTGAGGGTCTCTGTTGTTTTTTGTTTTGGGTTTTTTGGGGGGTTTTTTGTTTGTTTGTTTGCTTTTTACACGAAATTCAATGTTTAATATTGGGAATCGCTTGTGAGAAAAGATACAGGAATCAAATGTGATTTTGGTGCAGGAAAAGACCTAAATGTTGGTGTGGAGAGCTCTTCTAGCACCACATTAAGGCTCTTGTCCTCTACCTTGCTGTGGACTTTGAAGATTTTTTTTTTTTTTTGCTTTTTCGAGACAGGGTTTCTCTGTGTAGCTTTGCACCTTTCCTGGAACTCACTTGGTAGTCCAGGCTGGCCTCAAACTCACAAAAATCTGCCTGGCTCTGCCTCCTGAGTGCTGTGATAAAAGGCATGCGCCATCACCAACCAGCTCAGACTTTGAAAATTTTTATTCCTTCCTTTTCAGTCTATGATATGGGAAACATGTTGTCCCAGCAGGTTTGAGTCTTTTCCTCTGCATATCTTCTGCTTTCCCCCAGTCTCTTGTCATACTTTCCTTTATTATAAATTACCTCATTCCCTATTTTGCATTATGAGCATCTGCTTTTTGTGGATGTTGTTACTATGAACAAGGCATTTGACTCAGTACAACATCAATCAAAAATGAACAAATGAAAAAGTCAGATTCCAGAATGAAAAAAACAACTGAAAATAAATGATGCTCCTAAAAATCTGTACTTTCAAGCAATTAGTATTCATTACAAACTCACTGAGATTTATGATAATTTAAAAACTTTTCTGTCCAGTAAAAAACAATATCATGAAATTTGCAGGCAAATGGATGGAACTAGAAATACAATTTGAGTGAGGTAACCCAGACTCAGAAGGACAAACATAGTATGTACTCACTCATAAGTGGTACTAGATGTGAAGGAAGGGATGGCCAGACTGCAAACCACAGTTCCAGAGACGCTAGCTAACAGGGAAAGACCCTAGGAGAGACGACACATGGATGACCCAGCAAAGGAGAAGTAGATGAGATCTACATGAGTGGACTGGGTGTGGGGCATGGCCAGAGGGTGAGGAGTGGGGGAAGAGAACATAGGGAAATGGAAGGGTCAAGCTGGAACAGGGACAGAGTGGGAGGGCAGGGAGGAAGATATCATGATAGATGAGGACATCATGGGAATAGGAAGAGGCAGGGTGCTGGGAAGGCTCTCAGGAATCCACAAGGATGACCCCACCTTGGTCTGCTGGCAGTGATCCAGAGGGTGCCTGGACTGGTCTACTCTGGTGACTGGTCTAGCCAATACCCTAACTGTCATCATAGAGCCTTTGTCCAGTGACTGATGGAGGCAGATACAGAGATCCATGGCCAGGCATCAGGCTGAGCTCAGGGAATCCAATTGATGAGAGAGAGGAAGGATTCTGCAGGTGAGGGACATTGAGATCATGATGGGAGGACATGCAGAGATGACCAGCCACACTAGTGGAAGCCCATGAACTGTGGACTGGTGGCTGTGGAGCCCCCATGGGACTGGACTAGGTCCTCTGCATAAGGAAGACATTTGTTTGATTCGAACTGTTTGGGGGTCACCCAGGCAGGGGGATTGGTATCCATCCCTGGTGCATGGGCAGGCTCCTGGGAATCCTGTGCCTGTGGTGTGATGCCTTGCACAACTTTGGTGCAGTGGGAAGGGGCTTGGACCTGCCTAGGCTCAGTGTGCTGGACTCTGCTGACTCCCCATAGGAGACCTTGATTTGAGGGATTTGGGGATGCAGGGTAGCTTGGGAGAGAGGACTGGGGTGGAAGGAGTGGGGATCTGTGGGTAGTATGTCAAGTGAGTAGAAAATTTCTTAATAAACAAAAATGGAAAAAATTTACAATCCTCCTACCTCAGCCTCCCAATCATTAGAGTTACAGATGTGCACTTCCAATCTTGGACACTCCTCCTTCTCCTCCTCCTCCTCCTCTTCCTCCTCCTCTCCTCCTCCTCCTCATCCTCTCCCCTTCCTTCTCTTCCTTGTTTTGCAAACAAATCTCTCTATATGTAGCTCTGGCTCATATATATGCTCAATATATACCAGACTGACCTCTAAATTTTTTAAGCTTCTGTATGACAAAGAACACAGTAAATAAGACAAAACAGCAGCCTACAGAATGAGAAAAGGTCTTCACCAACCCCACATTTGACAGATGGTCTCCAAAATACATAAAGAACTCAAGAAAGTAGACTTCAAAATACCAAATAATCCAATTTAAAAATAGGGTACAGATCTAAACAGATTTCTCAACAGAAGACTCTCAAATGGCCAAAAGACATTTAAGGAATTGCTCAACATCCTTAGCAATCAGGGAAATGCAAATCAAAATGACATTTAGATACCATCTTACAATTGTTAGAATAGCTAAGACCAAAAACACTGATGACAGCTTATGTTGGAGAGGATGTGGAGTGAGCAGAACACTCCTACACTGATGATGGAAGTGCAAACATATACGGCCACTCAGGAAATCAGTATAACGGTTTATCAGAAAATTAGGAATCAATCTATCTCAAGACACAACGATATCACTCTTGGGCATATACCCAAAAGATGTTTAATCATACCATAAAGACACATGCTCAGTTATGTTCATAGCAGCATTATTCATAATAGCCAGAACCTGGAAACAACCTGGATGCCCCTCAACTAAAGAATGGATAAAGAAAATGTGGTACATATGCACAATGGACTCTTACTTACTATTAAAAACAATGACATCACGAAATATTAGGCAATGATAAAAAAAAAAAAATCTGAGTGAGGTAACCCAGACCCAGAAAGACAAATACAATATGTGCTTACTCACAAGTGGTTTATAGGCACAAAGCAAAGAATAACCAGACCACAATCCACAACCCCAGAGAAGCTAGGCAAAAAGGAGGAGCACCCTAAGAAAGGGAAATAGTTAAGATCTATTGGGTACACTTGGAGGGGGTAGAAGGGAGTGGATAAGGGATGGCAACATGAGGGATCAAGAGGGCTGAGTTGGGGGAGGGATGGAGAGGGAGAGCAATGAAAGAGATATCTTGATAGAGGGAGTCATTATGGGCTTAAGGAGAAACCTGATGCTAGGAAAATTCCCAGGAATCCACAAGGATGACCAAAGCTAAGACTCCTAGCAATAGTAGAGAGGGTGCCTGAGCTGTCCTTTCCCTGTAATCAGATTAGTACCTACCCTAGTTATCATCATAGAACCTACTTCCAGTAGCTGATGGAAGCAGATGCAGTGATACACAGACAAGCACTGGGCTGAGCTCCTGGAGTTCAGTTGGAGAGAGGAAGGAGGGGTCATATGAGCAAGGAGGGTCAAGATTATGATGGGGAAAACCATAGAATCAGATGATCCAAGCTAGTGGGAGCTCATGGGCTCTGTAAAGACAGCTGGGGAACCTGCATGGAACAGAACTAGGTCCTCTGAATGTGGGTGATGGTTGTGGGGCTTGATCTGACAGTGGAGCCCATGGTAGTGGGACCATGACTTATCCCAGGTGCATGAACTGGCTTTTTGGAGCCCATTCCCTATGGTGGAATACTTTTCTCAGCCTTGATGTCGGGTGGGGTGGGAGGTGCTTGGTCCTACCTCAACTTGATATGCCAGACTTGTTGACTCCTCAAGGAGGGCCTTATCCCCCTCCCAGAAGTGAATGGGATGAGGGGAGGACGGGAGAAAGAAAATAGGAGGTAAGGGGAACTGGGATTGGTATGTAAAGTGAAAAAAAATTAAATAAAAAAATACAACATGAAATTTGCAGGCAAGTGGATGAACAAGAAAAAATCATCCTGTTTGCTGTATGCCTGAATCAGAAAGATGAACATGATATGTATTTGCTTAGATGACAATATTAGCTATGAAGTCAATGGTTACAAAGCAAAGTCTATAGAACTACAGAAGGTAGTAATGAACTAGAGGAAACAGAAAGACCTTCTTTGGAAATGGAAATAGAATAGATAGCAACTGTCACCTTCTTTGATGATGAGATAGGTGCACTAACAAATAGTAAACAAAATTTTAGTCTCTTACCCTTGGTCAGAAGAATATCTTCTAGCTGAAAGTTCTGTCTCCAATCAAAAGATACAGGTGAACTACCTCACAGCTTGAAAACGAAGATTCCCAGGGATATTAGAAAAAAAACAACCCCCCAGGACTGGCCCAACACTAAGAACCTGTAATCACTCAACTAAAAAGTGCAACTACCCCTGTCGAGATTAAAAACTACCCAATGACCCTGGAAAAAAAGGGGAACTTGCATTCCATACTGCTAGTCTTGGAGAGACAGGAATCCTGGTGCCAGGCAACTCACTCTGAAATACACCTCTCTTGCCTGTGAAGAAATCCAGGACCTCTGACTCTCATGAGTCTGATTCTTCCAGGGAAACAGTTGTAAACTGCTATGGGCCACAGGAATATAATGTAAGAACTCAGCTGGTTATGGCAAAGCCACCTCCTGAAGGGATCAAGGAATTCCCTCAGAGGAAGTCAAATCTCAGGGAGCATTTGGTGCTATGTGGCTTTTATATATTAACTGTCTTCTGTTATGAATATCATGTGTGCCTTCACAGTTTTCTCAATTGACTTTTTCCCTACAAATTGCAAACAGTGGACTGATAACTCTTTGAACATATACATTTGAGGTATTTGGATAACAGCCTCAGGAAAGGCTTTCTTTCCTCAGGCCCATCTGTTTCTCTTTTTTTAGCACTGGAATCAGATCTCTCCCTTAGCTACATCCAAGGACAGACAAATAACATTGCAGACCACCACATGCTAGTCTCCTGAATTAAGGTAAATTCCAGATGGAGACACCACCTAGGTCAGATGGAACTTAAGTACATAGCTTCATGCAAATTAAGCTCCAACCTTCCATGTAACAGTCCTGGCTATCCTGAAACTCACTTAGTGGTTCGGGCTGGCCTCCAACCTGTGATGGCCTTCCCTCATCCTCCTGCCTCTGCCTCTCAAGTGCTAGGATTAAAGGCATGCGCCACTACTGCTGGGCTGAAATGTCATCTGCTGAGTGATGCACAGTCATTACAATAAAAAAAAAAACCTCTCAACAAGCTGATGAGTGCAAAAGATGAACAGCCAGGAATGAAAGGAGATGGTTTACATAGGACCCATTATCCCTCACTGATAAACTGCTTCCTAGTTATAGATCCACAGAAGGAGAGTCATTTCCTCTATTGAGCACCTACTGCTCACCCAAGGTCATAGTTCCAACCCAACTGTCACACATATGACTCTGATTAAATGAGTCACACACCACATCCCAAAGACCTGAAAATGGAAAAGTGATGGGAAGAGGGTGTGTTATGTAGTTCCTGACCCCTGGGAAAGTCCATTGACAATCCAGTTATAATTAAGAAGCTTACTGATTACTGCTAGAAAAACAATGATCTCGGAGCCAACCTACAGATTGCCATGAAAAAGAGGATAAGGGAGGATTTTAAGGGAAAAAAACACAAGTAGAATGAACATTGGTTTCTGCACAAGCTAGCCAGAGCCATTTTGCTCTGCCAAAATTAAATAATCAAAGCAACTTCAAAATGGTCCTTGACTATCTACATAAGCAGGTAACAGAAGCCAAAAAGAAGTTAGCAATATCATAAGACATAGATGGCCACACTATACATTTCTGGGTTGGAGGTCACTGAGTCAGGCCTACTGGGAAATTATCTTGCAGGGAGGGACTGGAGTCAGAGACAAACAGCTAGGGAGTACCAAGATGGATGCCTAGCACAAAATGGAGCAGTTTCTTTAGTCATTGCAAAGGGGTGGATTTTTAAGGAAGTGGAAGGTATATAAAAATTGATGTGGAGGGAGCATAGGCAAAATGCATTATATACAAGTTGAAGATTGTAAGATTTTGATTGAAAATTTGACAGAGAACATTAGCTTTTAAAGATAAAAATACATCACAACTACAAAAGGATTATCTAAGTCATACAGTGGATGCCAGCATCTCATTCTTGTGCTGGCATTGAAAACACTGTGTAGCCCAGGGAGGCCTAAAATGAGTGTTTCACCTGCTTCTATATTCTGCTTAGCAGGGACTGCCTGTGTTCTTACCTTATAACTTCTTCCTGTGTCATTTCTACCCCTATTCCTTTTTTGTTTTGATTTGTTTTGTAGTTCAGAGGGCACTGTTTCTCCCGCCCTTATTGACATGCATAAATTGTACTCAATTCTAAGTTTCACAGCACTGATGACATTTAACCTTCCAGTCCTTCTCTTGTACCATCTTCCTCCTCTTGCTGGTCCCCCCACCACCTTCTTTTCCCAAGTATTCCATTTTCTACTTTCTTTTTTTTTACTTTTTTTACTAAGAAATTATGGCCAAACACCCTAATAGTTGTGCCAGAAACCCCATCCAAGGACTGAGGAATCTGGATGCAGGCATCCATGGCTAGGCCCCAGGTGGAGCGCTGGGAGTCTAATTAGTGAGAAAGAGGAGGGTTTATATGAGCGAGAATTGTTGAAACCAAGGTTGGATAAAGCACAGGGACAAATAGCCAAACGAATGGAAACACATGAACTATGAACCAAAGGCTGAGGGGTCCCCAACTGGATCAGGCCCTCTGAACAGGTGAGACAGTTGATTGGCTTGATCTGTTTGGGAGGCATCTAGGCAGTGGTACCAGTCCTGGCTCATTGCATGAGTTGGCTGTTTGAAACCTGGGACTTATGCAGGGACGCTTGCTCAATCTGGGAGGAGGGGACTGGACCTGCCTGGACTGAGTCTACCAGGTTGATCCCAGTCCTCGGGGGAGGCCTTGATCTGGAGGTGGTGGGAATGGGGGGGTGGGCTGGGGGGAAGGGGAGGGGGCAGGAAGGGGGAGAACAAGGGAATCTGTGGCTGTTATGTAGAACTGAATAGTATTGTAAAATAAAATAAAAAAAGAAATTTTTCATCCATTTTACATACCAACCACAGATTCCCCTCTCTTCCCTCCTCCTGCCCCCCAGCTTTCCACCCAACTCACCTCCCATCCTCTCCTCCAACAAGGTAGGGCCTCCATGGGGAGTCAGTAGAGCCTGGTCCATTCAATAGAGGAAGGTTCAAACCCCTCCCCCTGCACCAAGGCTTTGCAAGGTGTCCCACCATAGGTAGTGGGCTCCAAAAAGCCAGCTGGTGTACCAGGGATGGATCCTGATCCTAGTGCCAGAGGGCTCCTTAAGCAGATCAAGCTACACAAATGTCTTGTTAATGTAGAGGGCTAATCCAGTCCCATGGAGACTCCACAGCTATTGGTCTAAAGTTCATGAATTCCCACTAGTTTGGTTTGGTCATCTCTGTAGGTTTCCCCATCATGATCTTGTCCATCCCTATTCCTAATATAGAACATGCTATTGCTCTCTTTCTCTATTCTCAATATGAAAATGATGTCACTGACTTAGAAAGGTATTTTATATGTTTATTAATGGTTTGGTCCAGGAAGCCATAACAACCCAAGACTGTCTAGGAGCGCCTGATGAAAGCACAAAGGGAACTTTAGTCCAGTGTCCTCATCCAAGATCAGACATGAAGCCAGTCTGACACTGGGGCCATTGCTTCCTAGGAGATGAGATTGCAGGTCTGTGGATAGGACTCTGCCTCCTGGGTTTGGTTCTTATCCTAGAGGATCTGGTTGATGTTCCCCATGCTTTCTTTCATAAAACTGATTTGTCTCTCTGCTAACCTTGTCCCTTTCCCTACTGCTAATAGTATATGAGATAGTGTGTTTCTTAATAGATTTGTGTGGTGTAAGGCATAACTTTTGCAATATCTCTCATCTAACTATTGATTTTCTCTTCTTTATTTCTTAGACTAGTGTAGCTGGAGGGTTTTTTGGTCCTGCCTAGCCCCACAGACCCTGCAGCCACTTGTAAAATAATCATTTAGAAGAAGCTTATATTAATTAAAACTGTTCAGTCATTAGCTCAAGCTTACCACTGACAAGCTCTTACATTTAAACTAACCCATTTTGGTTAATCTATATATTGCCACATGTTCCATAGCTTTACATGTGTATTATATGGTGCTCCTTAGGTGGCTCACTGGCATCTCCTGACTCAGTCTTCCTCTTCCCACAATTTTCCTTGTTTGCTTATCCTGACTATACTTCCTGCCTGGCTACTGGCCAATCAGCATTTTATTTATCAGCCAATCTGAGTAACACATTCACAGCATACACACTGATATCCACAGCATTAACCCCTTTCTTTTTTTCAAAAAGGAAGATTTTAACTTTAACATAGTAAAATTATATATAACAAAACAGTTATCAAGCAAGAATTACAGTTACAATATCTAGTCTATCTGTATTTGGCAAAATTAAAGAAAATATTCTATCTATCCTATATTTGTTAGTCTAAAGTTTTATGTCTAATTTACTTTATCATAACAAAGGAAAATAATTATAGCTATCTAGTCTTCAACTGCATCAAAGAACTCAGAATGATATAATATTATCTAAGTAAACAGGTAGAGCATTTTAAGCACCTTAGACTAGGTCTTCCCACTCAACTCCTCAATTTTCAGGACCCATATTCATGCTTGTTCAGATCAGTTCTGAATTATTCTGGTTCATGCTACATTATATTAAGATGACTTCATCATTCAAATTTCAGCTTTATTGAGATATAATTGACAGAAGGTATATATTCAGGGTAAAAATGTTTAAAATGTTTTACATGCATCTTCATATGTAATGTGTTAACAATGAAAAAAGAGGTCCTGAATTTGAAGGAGAGCAGAGAAGGATCTATGGAAATGTCTGGAAGGAAGGAAGGGAAGAGAAAAATGCTGTAATTATAGTGGAATCTCAAAAATGAAAATTAAAAGACAACACAAAAAATGAAACTTTCTTCATTCCTTTCTTCTTTCCTCATTTTATGCATTGGTCACTAGCAAAGCATTTGCCTTTTTTATAAAATTCAGGGACAACAGAAGCAGAGTCCTCAAATTTCTCAGGATTTCCTAGAGACTGGTCATGTCTGCACTATGACTGTGCACCTGAGACAGATCTTGGTTTCTGGCATCCCTGAATCCTCCCTCTCCCACAGAATGCAGAGTGTGATCTCCCTGGATTGGTAGAGGCCAGAGTATATTCTCAGGTTGGACTTTTCTGCCTGGAAGGTGGGAGGTTCACATGTCCTTGTCTCGGGGTCACGATGCACAGCTGGGCATAGGTCACATCATGTGGCTCCTCTGTTGTAGCAGCCTGCAGTGGGAAAGTGTAGAAGAAGGTCTATGTTGGGCACCGGGAGCATGGGGCACTAGAGAAGTCAGGACCCACCTGCTCATCTATCACTTGATTTGCTTTTGACTGTGTGTCATTTGAGGCCAATAATTCCTTTGGCATGAGAGAAGAAGAGGTGATCTCTGTCCTTCTGAGTCTTGAGGGCTTCACCTGGGCATACAAGTCTTTGGAGGGAACTTCCTCATGTTGGCTCTGCAGCAGAGAGACAATGTAACAAAGGGAGTTGGCCTGGTTTCCCAGAGGCTCTCCACCCATTCTTCCACATGGGAGCAAGAATGATACTTCAGACATTTTTATCAAACTAAACTGTTGCTGATGGGGTCTTCTGGGACTTTCTAGGGACTTTGTGTGCCTGCCATTTACTTCTCTGTGCTTCTGAAATATTATCCTGACACACTGATGTACTCTCCACTGCCTCCCTCTTTTGGAAAGAGAATATCCCTATTCCAAGGACACTTGGATCTACCATGCTCCATACCTAGATGTGCCATGTCATCACAGGTTTGTATGAAATTCTACCCAGGCTTCTCCACAGAAGGCTTCTTTCAAGTTCCCTTTAAATTCACACTGATCATCTCTGCCTCACATAACTCAGCCCACATCCTCTAATATATTTCCCTCATACACTTTGCATTGCTCAGAATCTGTTTATCTCCATATCATTTCGCATCTGAGCTGTCAC
Organism: Peromyscus leucopus; assembly: GCF_004664715.2. Lineage (NCBI taxonomy): Eukaryota > Metazoa > Chordata > Mammalia > Rodentia > Cricetidae > Peromyscus > Peromyscus leucopus. The sequence goes on from NC_051063.1 coordinate 186,066,788, forward strand.
AGTGGGTATAGAGTTCTGTCCCTGACTATAAATGCAGCTCTTACAGAAGCGTGGTCAAGAGGGAGACACGGGAGCTGGGGAGAGGAGTCAAGCAGCAGAGTGGTTGCTATGCAAACATAAGCACCTGAGTTTGATCCCTGTGGCCACATAAAAGAAGGCTGAGCAAGAATTCACATGCCTGGGGCCTAAGTGATGTTGAGGGAGCAACTGGTACCCAGTGCTCAGTAGCACCAATCCACCCAAATAAATAGCACCATGGAAATGAAAAGAGCCTATCAGAGAAAATGAGTTGGGGAAAAATAGAAGAAGACATTGGATGTTGACCCCTGTCTTCTGCTTGTGCTTAAGCACATGTGCACACATTCTCAGGCACATGGTTCTCACTTACGTGTGTTGCCTGTTCATTTACTTGTTAGTTTTATCACTAGAGTTTAAACCCAAGGTCTTAGACATCTAAAGTAATCACTTTACCATTCAGCTACAACTTATGAACCTCATATTCTCTTCTGAGCCCTTAAAATCACTCTAGAAATCAGACAGATGTTGAGAAGTCAGAAAGTTGGGGCCATATTGTCAAAAGTAAACAAAGAAAGAATGAGATCATAGCATACACAATATAGGTGCTTCAAGAAACAAGGAGCCAGCTATGGATGATACGAAGGTCTGAAAAGGGGAAGAACAGAGATTACTTTGGCATTATATTGGATCATAAGTTCTTAGCATTGTGGATAATCAAGAGTCTCACCAGGACATCCAGCTTCATGCTGTCTGCAGGCTGTGTAACCTTCACAGTAGCATCTGTCATAACAAAACATGCAGGTCTTCCCCCGGCCAGATTCCCAGGACATCTCAATTCCCCAGACCCCTACGATATCCCAGATATGGAAAGATAATTTGTAGTGGGGTGAGGGTACTTAGAGGGAGTTCAGTATCCCAGACCCTCCACCAGCCCTGTTATGCTATAATGTCAGACATCTCCCTCCTGGGCCCTCATTTTCTCACACAGTATTTCTTCCTGGGTGGCAGGAGCTGGGCTGGAGCTGGAAGAAACAAGAAGACAAATGTCAGTGAAGGAAGTTGGGCAGATGTGGTCTATGGTCCTGGGCATGAAGTTACCTGTTCTGGAGTCTTCTGTCCCTGTTCACTGAATCTGCAGGAGGCTGCAAGTCAGTCTTTGCCTGAACTGCAAGAGAGGAAGGACCCTCAGCCAAGGGGCTGTGGAGACCCTTACCTAGCACCTTGAGGACTAGAAGTCACCTTTGCAACTCATTGCACATATGTTAAAAATCTTTCAGGAGTTGAAAAAGTCTATACAATACAGGATATTACACATGTTTCCAGAGAACATTTTGTGTTCAGATTGTGCAGACGTGTTTCTAAGTTAATCTGTCCCAGTCTGGGCTTTCACTGAGGATGGTGCCCTGAGCCCCTGCTTAGATAGCCCAGATTGGGACCCACTCCCCACTGAGACTCAGGCTTCCCACACCCTACTCACCTCCCTTTCTGTTTTTCTTCTGATGCCTGAGTGTGAGAAGAAGGGAGATGGTGAGGAGGAAGAGCAGTAGGAAGAAGGCCACAGAAACCCCGATCACGGCCTTTTGATAGCTTACCAGTCCTAGAGGACAAGGGACATCATGAATGAGGAACTGTAAATGAGAATCTACTGTGTGAGAATAAAGAAGCAATCGGAGTCTGCATGGAGCTGCACTAGGTCCTCTGCATATATATTATGTTTTGTGTTTTGTGGGGGACTTCTGACAGTAGTGATGAAGGTGTATCTGACACATTTGCCTGCCTTTAGGATGCTCTTCTTTCTGTTGGGTGACCTCACCCAGCCTTGATGTGACTGTCTATGTCTGATGTTATGGTATCATATTGTGCCATGTTCAATTGATGCCCCTCAGTGGCCTGCTCTTTTCTGGGTCAGGGGTAGTGAATCTGAAGCAGAGTGGATGTGGGGGGGGACTTGAATGAGTGAAGGGAGGGGAAGCTGCAATTGGGATGCATTGTATGAATGAACAATACAGAGAGAGATGATGATAGATAGTTAGATAGATAGATAGATTAGATAGATAGATAGATAGATAGATAGATAGATAGATAGATAGATAGAAAGAAAACCTACTGTGTGAGTACCCCATGTTGGGTCTTTGTATTTGCTGTATCTCATTCTAATAGCCATGCGACACAGGACCATCTCTGAATACTTTCAGTCAGTTTTCCTGCCCTAGATCAGCCTGAAGGATGGTGCATAGCTGAGGACTGAGTCCAGGATATCTGTCCTCCCACTTTGTTCCATACACTGGAGCTAAACCTCATGAACAGGAAGGAAAGATCCTGAATGTCCTGTCCTAGCCCTGTACCACACCCCAACACAATGTCTTCAACACAGTTTTAGATGGGGCAGAACCACTGTGGAGCAGAGTTCTAGAATCTTTCTCTATAAGTATGTGAAACAGATGAGATCATCATTAAAAGGAACTTAATGTCTTTGCCAGGGCTTCTCCATTTACATGTGTAGAAACTAAGAACCTCACAAGACATAGGGTACTGCATGTCAACCTCTCCAGACAAGATTGTACCAAGCACATAACTAGCTTTATCCCTGCTGGACCCACCCTGCGATAGAGTTCTTGCTTAGACCTCTGCTGTCAGACACAACAGAGATGAAGAGCTGTTTTTCATGGCCTGACACACTTGGAGGGTGAAAATCAGGGCAATTGATACCTGCTCCTCTTTCATGTACTTCAGCCTAGGACAGATCAACAGTATCACTCTTCATTAGGATGCCTCATTGCAACCTAGCTTCTGAGCCTCTGGGTTTCTGGAGACCATGTTGGGGTCTCTGCTTCACACCTAGTAGCTTGGTCATCAGCCAAGCTGATAAAGGAATGTAGACTCATAGGGACAGAGAATCTGCACAAACTCAGGGTGAAACAACTTTTTTAGATTAAAAAATCTAAAACCTCTATAGGAATGGATTTTTGGACCCTAGGAGACTGTGGAAAATTTGTTGGGGGAATGATGTGTAGAAGCCTGCACTAACTATCTCATATCTTCTCAGTCTCATGTCTACACTGCAGCCTCTTCAGAACCTCCCAGCTTCCTACCTGGAATCTCCTAGGTTCCCAAGAAGAGAGTGAGATGGTCATTGAGAAATCTCAGTTCATTTCTAAATCTCTGCATAGGAGACCCTCTTTTCATAACCCTCCCTTGGATAAACTTACTCCTACCCCAGTCACAAGTTTCCGAGGTCAATTATCCTGAGTAACCCTCTGAGCTAACAAAAGTCTGGATCACCTCACCTGAGACTATGATCTCGATGGGGACACTGGAGTATGACAACAGGTAAGGGGATGAGCTGTTAGAACCAAAGCATATGTAAAAGCCCCCAAAGGCTGAGGTAATAGCACTCATGAAGAATTCTGCCTCATATTGTAGATCTTGAGACTTTGCTCTTTGTTGCATGTAGGGATGGGCTGCACCTTCCTTGAACAGAAAGAAAGTGTCCACTGGGTCTGATGATTGACACAGCAGGGTCACATTCTCTCCTGAGGACACAGTAGTACCTGGATGCACTGAGATATTGGGTGTGACAGGGAGGTATCCTAAAGAAAAAAAAATAAAGTGACTGAAGGACTACAGTCATTGCTTTAAGCCCCCACCCATCTTTCAGAATCTAGTCTCTATATTCTAAAAGACAGTCCTTTCTCCACTGTCTTGTTCTTAGACCTATTCATCCCTGGCATGCTCACCATCATCTTGATGAATCCCAGGTCTCCACCCAGCTGAGTCTGTGCCAAGATGGGTCCATACTAAATGCACTACATTGCTCACCTGTGATCATGATGTCTAGAGGGTCACTGGGGGCTGACCACTCAGAGGAGAAGCTCTGTGCACCAAGGCATCTGTATCGACCACCAATGGAGAAATTCACTGAGGCTAAGGTGAAGGTGGCTTGAAAACGTCCAGCCTGGGGCTGATGAACATAAACTTGAGTGAGGTCACTTCCTCCCACTTTGAACAGAGCAAATCTGTCATAACTTATCTCAGAGGAACACTTGAGTGTCAGGTTCTCTCCAGGGGCCAGGACAGGGACATTTGTGGTCAGCAAAGTGGGCTTCCTTGACAGCCCTGGAAGAAAGAGAGTCAGGAAGTCATCCACTTGACTCTTGTTACATTCAATATCCCATCCTACTTTGAAAGTTACATGGCCTTTTCTACTCTGGGTCTTAGGAATCAAGATTTCCCTTCAGCCATCATGGCCTCAATCCCACCTTGAGGCAGCAGCACTAATAACAAAGAGTTTCCAGTGTCACTTGGTTGCCGGAATGTGGAGACTTTCTCACCTGAGACGTGTATCTCCAGAGGGTCACTGGCCTCTGACCACACATGTGAGGTATTTGTATAGTTTCCATAACATCTGAAGGGCCCATGTGTGCTGGATGTCACAAGGATCAGAGGAAACAGAGCCTGGGACTGTCCAGTGTGTAATAACTCTGCCTTTTGGAACCTGGAGAACTTCAGATCTGCACCAGTCAAAATGAACCCATCATATCCTTTGGATGAGACACACTGAAGGGTCACATTCCCACGTGAGGTCACCACAGGGCTGGGCACAGCTGACAGAGTAGGTTTGCCATGGTAAACACCTAGGAGAGGAGCAGGCAGTCTGTAACACAGCCAACACTGACTCCAGCAGACGGGCTACGGAAGCACACCTGTGGGAGACTATTTCCTGTGGACAGAGGCAAAGATTGTGACACTTAGTGTCCTCTCACCTGTCACCACCAGTTCCAGGGAGTCACTGCGCTCGGTCCACCCTGTAGATTCGTAAGAGTAACAGCGATATTGCCCTGCATGATGCTTTTCCATGGATGCTATGGAGAACATGACCTTTTTGCCAAGACCTTTTGGAGTTTGATGGAACCAGGGTGCTGGACTTCCTTCTTTATACAGGAAATATATTTGGGTTTCCTTGGTCCCCTCACACCAGATGGTCACAGGATTCCCTGTGCTGATGACAGAGCCTGGCTCAGCCCAGAGGGTGGGTTTCTTGAGGTTTCCTATAAGAAAGAAGGAAAGGAAGAGGTAAGACTTTGAGTAGTTTCACAATAAGTCAAACATGCTACTTATCTTGAAATGTACTCCTAAATAGCAAAAGGACCAGTAATGTCATGGGAAGACTCAGTCTCATGAGCCTCCCAAGATCTCATCTCACTATGTCCTCCCCTCAGTCAGCACAGTGACTCCCACAGTCTGCATGCTGTGTCAATTATCTCAGGAGCCCTAGATGCTCAGACATATCACACATTATGGTCTCGACCTGTGTCAGGTGCAACGTGATACCACAGAGAGTCTGAGGCTTCCTCACCTGAGACCAGGAGCTCCAGGACGTCGCTCCCTTCTGACCACACCTGAGAGTTATTTGTGTAATAGCCATAGCATCTGAACCTCCACCTCTGGCTGGAGGTCACTGGACCCACTGGAAACTCAGCCAGGAACATCCCAGTGTGTGTGTGTCTTGAGCTCTGACGGATGGAGAACTTCTGACCATTATTTGTTAAAATGAACCAGTCGTATCTCTGGCTTGAGGTACAAGAGAGGGTCACAGACCCTCTTAAGTTTACCACAGGATTTTGCATGGTTGACAGAGTGGGTTTGTTATAGACTCCTAGAAGAAACACACATGGAAAATTAAAGAGGATCACAAAGCCTGAAATGTCCCCCATGGCTGTCCTTTGATGGGAGGTAGTGTTAGTGCAGTCTTTTCTTGAGAGTGACATCTGGGGTTAAGATTTCTGGTGTCTTCTCACCTGTCACCACCAGCTCTAAGGGGTCACTGCGCTGTGACCATCCCACAGAGGTGTAGGTGTAACAGTGATACCGGCCTGCCTGCACTTGTGTCACAGATGGAATGGTGAATTTTGCCTCGGTGCTGTTGTCTGTTTGAGTCTGTTGGTCCCAGGGCTCTTCGATTCCCTCTTTATATATCACATACATTAGGGTTTCTTGGGTCGCCTGACACCAGATGGTAACAGGATTCCCTGAGGTGATCACAGAGCCAGGATGAGCCCAGATGGTGGGTTTGTGAAGGGTCCCTGCAAAGAAGTAGGGGCGAAAAGGAGCATCTGTTAGGAGACTATCACAGAGAAGGTCACCTGTGCAGAAACATGTAATCTGATCTGCAATACCAAAAGGGCACGTAAAGATCACACTTTTCTCTGGATCTTAGGTTCTATTGTTACTATCAATCCTGGTTTCCACACCTCAAGTCTAGCTGTATCACACATTTTATGACATTGGGTTCAGTAGTCTTGGCTCTCATTCACCCACCACATACCAGGTCCATTCCTGGAATCCTGCGTCAGTTGTAATGTCCATCAAAGGGAAGTCCTGCATTTCCTTACCTGAGACCAGAAGCTCTAAGACGCGACTGGGCACTGACCACAGCTGGGAGTTGCTGGAGTAATACCCATAGCATGTGAACCTCCACCTCTGGTTGGGGGTCACAGAACCCACAGTGAACACAGCTCCAAAGAGCTCAGAGTGTCTATTCGGTGAGGGCAAACCCGGGGAGAACTTCTCATCGTCCTTCATCAGAATGAACCTGTCATATGGATGTTGTGACACACATTGAAGGGTCACATTTCCTCCTGTGGTCACCACTGAGCTGGGAAGGGCTGACAGGGTGACACTGCTCTGTTGAACTCCTAAGAGAGAAGAGGGCAAGAAACATACATGAAGGTGTAGTGTGTTTAAACAGTCCTTCAGATCAACTCAACCTAACGATAGTTCCCAAATCCACTTCCTGACAACTATCTGTCCACACACAAAGGCCTTTATTTATTAATTTTAATAACATTTGCTGTAACCTCATATGCCCACATGAGCAATATGAGAAGCATTTTCTCCTCTTCACATATTTAAAAGGGGACCCCACTGTGAACATACTCCTTTCCGCAAGGCAGATGCTGGGGTTGTAGAGGGGTCCTCTCACCTGTCACCACAAGCTCCAAGTAGTCACTGTGTTCTAATGCACCATTGGGGCTCTTATATTCACACCTATATTGGCCTGCATTGTTCCATTCAACTGATGAGATAGAGAATTTGACCAAGTTCTCGGTTTCTATTAGGGTTGTTGGTAACAAGCAATCTGGACTTCCTTCTTTGCAGAGACGGTATTCCTTGGCCACTAAGGGCCCTTGACAGAAGAATGTCACTTGGTTTCCAGTCATTACCACATTTCTTGGAAGTGCTCGGAGTATAGGTTTAGAGAGGACCCCTGCAAGGAAAATGACAACTGGTTCCCCAGAACTCCCTCTCAGATATGAGCTCTCAGACCCAGGACATTCTCAGGTACACCCAGTATCAGCCCACACCTGTTGTTCTCCATCTGCTCTGTTCAGGAGGTTTCTGTGGTCCCCACAAATGATGTTCAATCTGGGACAGCTGTGAAGACACTCACCTGCCAATGCTGGGATCCAGAGGACCAGATGACTCAGTGCTGCAAAAGAGATACCTGTGTTTGCACTGAAATATCAGAAAGCCCTCAACTTCCAGACATCTAAGCTGCTGAGATTTCCTGAGGGCACAAGGTATGCCTGTGGGGTGGATTCCTCTCAGACAAGAATTCTCCCTCCCCATCTTGGCATCTCACCAACACACAGCAGGGATGTGAGAAAAGTTGTCATGGCATCTTCCAATTGCCACAACTTTGCAGATAGTTGGTCCCTTTGTCAAATGGAAAGAAACAAATTGTATGGGCTATGAAGGCTGTCTTCTCCTTCAAATCATGAAGATGTAAAAAGAGTATCCCTTGAGGAACAGGAACTCCTCTTCTCAGACACATGATGCTTCTTTTACCAGTGCTGTGGTGGGTTGGGCTACAGAATATGTGGCTTCTGCCTCTTTCTGGTTCTTTAGTTTTTGTGTTGGTTTCTGAGACAGAATCTCTTGAATCTCATGCAGTTTTCAGTCTTCTTCCTCTTATTTCTCAGCTTCATTCGGACTGGGATTACAAACGCAAATCTGATTGTGGTCTCTTCTTAAAAATCATGTCCGTTTTAAACATCCAATTCTGCCTGAATGTTCCCAGTGACCATGGACCAAGACATAACATAAAATGAACCTGGTGACATTCCGATGCCGCCCCCCTCACCTGAGGGTTCGCAGAGCTGGTCTTTTTCTCTCAGAGGTTCTTCTTGGTTTTCCTTGACTCCAACAGCCAGACCAAACTCATGGATGTTTTCCCATCCAGCCCGAAAGATCCTTTGTGACTGTTGTGTGAACTTTTCCTCGAGAAACATAAACAATGCTTACTCATCCCAACTGTGACAGAAACAGGCAAGACTCTGAAAAATTCTAACTGGTGAATCAAAAAGTTATATTAGGGTTCCTTAGAAGCAAGTGGTCAAATGTCTTTGTTCTTGTATTTTGTTTCTGATTGTGTGTTGAGAAAGGATAACAGTGTAGTTCTGACTGTCCCAAAACTCACTATGTAGACTAGACAAGATCCACCAATCAGTTTCAACTCCCAACTGTTGATGCCAATGTGCTCCTCTATGCTAAGCAATATTTGAAACTTTTCAGTGTTTATATCTCTTAAAAAAGCTTTGCCTGAAACTTTTAACTGCCTCTAGTTCTGAGAGGAGAGGAGTAGCCTCAGGACCCTCTATAATATAAAATAAAAACCAAGGAAGGTCTGAGGAATCTGGATGCAGACATCCACGGCTGGGCCCCTGGTGGAGCACTGGGATTCTAATTAGTGCGAGAGAAGGGTTTATATGAGCGAGAATTGTTGAAGCCAAGGTTGGATAAAGCACAGGGACAAATAACCAAATGAATGGAAGCACAGGATCTATGAACCAAAGGCTGAGGGGCCCCCAACTGGATCAGGCCCCCTGAATGGGTGAGACAGTCATTTGGCTTGATCTGTTTGGGAGGCAGCTGTGTGTTGGTGCCGGGTCCTGGGCTAGTTGCATGAGTTGACTGTTTGAATCCTGGGACCTATGCAGGGACGCTTGGCTCGGTCTGGGAGGGGGGGACTGGACCTGGCTGGACTGAGTCTTACCAGGTCGATCCCGGTCCTCGGGGGAGACCTTGATCTGGAGGAGGTGGGAATGGGGGGGTGGGGTGGGGGGAGGGGGAGGGGCGAGAGTGGGAGAACAGGGGAATCTGTGGCTATTATGTTGAACTAAATGATGTTGTAAAATAAATTTACTTAATAAAAAAAAGAAATAGTAAACTAAACACTCAGACATAAACTTTTTCTGATATAAAATCTGTACCTTATGTCATGACTGCATTAGTCAATTTTTGATATAAATACCTTCAGAAACAAACAAAAAAAAACTACAGTGTATAATCAGAGCTACAGTGACTTCAACTGGCCAATGGTCATGTCATGCCTGGGAAGCAGTGACTCACAAGGGAAGATGCAGGTTGATGCTCCTGGGAGGATATAGCAGAAGCGCCACACAGAGCTCCGATTCTATCAGTTCTTCTAGATGAACACAGAGGAAACTATCAGGCTTTCTCTATTGTTTTGATGAAATACTATGACCAAAAGGCAAAATAGAGAGAAACATGTTTATTTGGCTTACACTTCAGTAACGCTGTTCATCACTAAGGAAGTCAGGACAGGCTCTAATAGGGCAGGAACTGATGCAGAAGCCATGAAGGGGAACTGTTTATTGGCTTGCTTTTTCTGGCATGCTCAGCCCAGCTTCTTATTGAACCCAGGACCAGTAGCCCAGGGATATCACCACCCACCATGATGTCCTTTCCCCATTGACACTAATTGAGAAAATGCCTTGGAGGTGAATCTCATTGATGTGTTTCCTCAGCTGGGTCTTGTTCATCTGATGACTCTAACTTGTGTCAAGTTGACACAAAAACCCAGCCAGTATAACTGACTGCTTGTGAAGTAGACATACAAATATGTCACCTTAAAGCCACATCCTTTCCTTCTTCTTCATCACCAACAACTTAAATAACTTTAAAAGTCTCACAGTCTTTACAGATTCAAAACATAAAATTCTAGTCCCTTTAAAAAAAGCAATCTCATAAAATCCAAAGTCTTTTAAAATGCAAAGTCTTTCAACCATGGGCTCCAATAAAATAACTTCAATAGGGAAGAGTCAGGGCACAGTCATGATCAAATCAAAGCAAAATGAAAATTGGAACCCTCCAATATCTGGGATCCATTCACATTGTTCTGTAATCCTCCAAAGGGCTGGGGTCACTTCTCTAGCTCTGACCTCTGTAGTACACATAGCTCATGTTCTAGGCTCTGACTCACTCCTCTCCACAGCTACTGTTGTTCATGGTGGTCATTCCATTGTACTGGCATCTCAAAGTCACAGGGGTCCTCTGCTGCAAATGGGCTTCACTTTCACCAATACCCTCTCATGGACTCTCCTCATCATGCCAAGCTTCAAATTCTTTGCAAGATCCCTTCAGTCCTGAGGCTTCAAATGCCAGTAAGGGTGCACCATAACCAAAGGCCTCTCCTTTCTCGTTATAATGTCAATCCTCAGCTAATCTTTATGACCCCTTCATGCCTTCAAAACCAGTACCAACTGAGAGACTTATACACATTACCAAGTCAGGCTTCCTCACCATGTCCAACCTTGGCTGCCTCTAGATTGCAGCTTCTCTGTGATCTCAGGAAATACTTCCAGGCAGATTTCACCTCAGTGATTCTGGTCTCTTCTTGTTCTCTGCTAGTATCTCAACTCCAGCTGACCAGCTTCTATTTTCCCAGTATCATAAAGGTTTTACTTCAGTAATTCTGGTATCTGGTTAATTACCACTGATTCTTCAGCTCTAGCTGACCCCAACCACAGGATTGCTTTAGTATTCCTGGTATCTTTTTGATCACAGTTGATTTTTCAGCCCCAGCTAACCAGAAACACATGTTCTTAATTCAAAAATAGAAAATGGCCCTCATATTATCTTTAAACTTCCCTCTGATATTTTACAAGCCAATCAGGCCTCCATTTTCTGCACTTCTCTCAATATTCTTATCTTCCAAGTTCCCAAAGAACATCCCACCATTGAGGTCTCTCAACACTCAATGGATCTTCTAGTCCAAAGTTCCAGTTTCCTCCCACAATCCTCCCCAAAACATGGTCAGGTCTGTCACAGCAATAACCCACTACACTGGTACTAATTGGTCTTAGTTAGGGTTTCTATTGCTGTGAAAAACATCATGACCAAAAGGTAAGTTGTGGAGGAAAGGGTTTATTTGATTTACTCTTCAGAATTGCTGTTCATTATTAAAGGAAGTTGGGACAGGTAATCAAACAGGACAGGTTACTGTAGGGAGGAGCTGATGCAGAGGTCATGGAGTGGTACTGCTTACTGGCTTGCTACCCATGGCTTGATCAGCCCACCTACTTATAGACACCAGGACAAGAAGCCCAGTGAAGGGTGAGAATTTGCCCATTGATAACTAATTGAGAAAATGACTTACAGTTGAATTTCATGGAGGCATTCCCTCAACTGAGTTTCCTTTCTCTGATGACTCTAACTCTGTCAAGTTGATATACAAAACCAGGTGGCACACAGGGAAATGGAGAAGGAAACATGGCATTCTCATGGTTCTGTATTTGATACTATTCTGCTAAAAAAATCTCCTATAGATTTAATGGACTTTTCTTACCGACATACATGAATTTTATAGGTACATCATCTCAGCATATTGCTCTGCCTGGGTGAAGGGAGGAGGGCACTGGACCTCCCTTGACTGAAACTACCAGGCTGAGCTGAATCCCCAGGGAAGTCCTTGCCCAGGAAGAAATGGGAATGGGGGGGTGGTTTTGGGGGAAGCCAAGGGGAGGGAGGATGAGGAAGGACAGAGGATATGTATGTACAATTAAATTCAATTATAAAATGATAACAAATGTAAAGGTCACCAAACTACACTCATGAGCATAAAAGCAGAACTCAAAACCAAGTTCCCAAAATGCAGAAGGTTCTGTGTTCAAGGAAGGAGATGAACATTATGCAATCCTTGGACCTACACTTGTAAAGGATCATTGCAGGGAGACTTCCTCTTCTTTGGTTGGGTGGGTAGGGTCAGGGCTCCAAAAGATTGTTAGTAGGTATGCTCTATCTGTAGATGGGTACTGGAATAGCTCATCTTGCTGTCAGTTGCCCACATTGACAGCAAAATAGACTTATCCAAGCTTATATCCACAGGCATGTTATCTCATATGTAGGTATCAGTTTCACTTTGAAAGTCAGACTAAACCCATCCCTCAGAGCAGAGTAGCCAGTAGCTCATGCAGATACTTCAAGGTATTATCTCCATCACTAATTCTACAGATTGACCATGAAAATACCAAACTCAGGCTTTGCTTTTCCCTTCAATATGTATCAGTTCATTTTCTGATTCTATACCTTAACAATTGACACTGTATCATTATAAAGAAATGTGGCTCGCTTTGCTGGTAATTTGGGGAGATGTAAATCCAGTACTAAGCAACCTGACCTGCTTATCCTCTGATGTAGATGCTGTATGCTGTGGCACAGAATGCTAGACGACCTAAAAGGAAATGCCCAGGAAAAGAAAGGAAAGGCTGCATTGTGGACATTGAATTGTGTACCCATATATTCCAGTAAGAATTCATCACGATCTAAGAGAGATAAAGTAGAAATGTAGGAGGGTGGTGGGCACATGTATATCATTTTTTTTTATTTGGTATGATATTAAAAATCTCTCGAGGACAGAGAGGCACATGATGCACAATGTGGTATGTGGTGACATATAGTAAAGGAAAATATCACCTGGGACTGAGGAAAAGCAGAAGATATACAGAGGTGAGCACCCAAATCTCACTGGTGGGACTAGATACTCCCCCATATCATGGCCTTAAAATAAATGAATGATAATTCTTCAAAAGTCCACAAAAATTAGAGGGTAAGAGTCTTAGTGTGGTTTTAGAAAAGCTCTGCAGCCCAACATTTGAGATTTTCCTCCACCTAAATCACATTAGCTTGCTGGATCTGTTATCATAAGTGATTTACAAAATTAAGCAATGAACTTTCTTGTAAAAAACACCTCAGATCCTCAAGTTTATTTCCAAGACTTAGTCACCAGACAAGGTATATTATAGTCTCTCCTCTTCACTTCTAGGATGAATTCAGGGTCCTTCTCTGGCTGTGACTAGCCTCAAGCAGTAAAATCCCAAGATTGTGGGGATTAAGCCAGACATGCTGATCCAGATGAGGTTCTCCATTGTGTGATCCTGGGGGGATGTGAGCCTGTAGATTGTTGACAAACAGGTCAGGACCAACCAAAGCCAGCATAAGACAACTTGATTTCCATTCTGAGCAGTGCCCTCCTATGTATAGAATTTGACCTTCTGTTTTGATGCCCTAAGCAGAACTTCCTCTTTTCTCAGGCATAACATTCCTAGGTCAATTATCATGGGTTACCTTCTGAGCTCACAAAGGTCTGGATCACCTCACGTGAACTGGATGGGGACACTGGAGTATGACAACAGGTAAGGAGATGAACTTTGAAAGGTAATGCATATGCAAGAATACCCAGGGTATGAGGTCACAGCAGTCATGGAGGATTCTGCCTCATGATATGGAACTTGAGACTTGATTTTGATGCATGTATGGAAGGGCTGTGCCTTCCTTGAACAGAAAGATAGTGTTCGCTGAGACTGATGATTGACACAGCAGGGTCACATTCTCTCTTAAGGACACAGTAGTCCCAGGATGCACTGGAAGATTAGGTGTGAGGGGGATGTCCTAAAGAGAAGACAAATGAGAGTGAAGGACTACAGTCCTGTTCTGAGGCCCTGTTTCAGAACCTAGTCTCTATATTTTAACGGACAGCCCCTTGTCCATTCTCTTGTGCCTAGACGTGTTATCCCTGAGAGGCTCATCATCATTTGGATGATGAATCCCTTGTCTCCCCCTAGCTGAACTTAGCCAGAATTGGTCCACACTAAGTGACTACATTCCTCACCTGTGATCAGGATGTCTAGAGTGTCACTAGGGGCTGATCACACACAGGATAAGGTGTGTGCACCAAGCCATCCATACTGACCATCAGTGGAGAAATTCACAGAGCCTAAGATGAAGTTGGCATGGAAATATTCAGCATGAGGCTGATGGAAAGAGACCTGGGGGACATCACTTTCGGCCTCCTTGGACAGAGCAAATTTGTTATAACTCTTCTCAGAGGAACACTGGTGAGTTAGGTATTCTTCACTGGCCAGGACAGATCCTTTGTAGGGTCATCAGGGAGGGCTTTCTTGAGATTCCTAGCAGGAGGAAAGACAGAAAGTCATCGAGCTGACCTTTGAAATTCATTCAATATCCCTTCCTGCTCTGACATTTCCATGTCTTTTTGTACCCTGGGCCTTAGCAGACAAGAGCTCGCTTCAGCTATCATGTCCACAAATGCTCCTTGGGGTTTCTACAGGGTATATGAGAAAGTGTTTCTGATGTCTAACAGTTGAATGAATGAACAGTATCACCCTAGACATGTATCTCAAAGGGTTACTGGACACTGACAACATATGTGGGGCATTACTACAGTATCCATAACATCTGAAGGGCCAACTCCTGCTGATGCCAAAAACATGTCAGGAAACAGAGCCTGGGACTGTTCACTGTGTATAGTCTGTGCCTTTTGGGACCTGGAGAACTTAGAATATGCACCAGTGAAAATGAAACCACTGTAGAATTTTGATGAGACACACTGGAGGGTCACATTACTACCTGATGTCACCACAGGGCTGTGATAGGCTGACAAAGTAGGTTTGCCATTGTAGACACCTGGGAGAGGAGCAGTCAGCCTGTTAAATAAAATACAGCCCAAACTGTATCCAGCAGATGGGCTCTGGAAGTATACTTATGGATGAATACTTCGTGAGGAATAAGGCAAAGGTTGTGACACTTAGTGTCCTCTCACCTGCCATCAGCAGCTCCAGTGTATCACTGGGCTCTGACCAACCAGCAGATTGGTAAGAGTAACAGTGATGTTTCCTTCATGATGTTTTCTATAGATCCTATGGAGAACATGGCCCTGTTAGGAATATCTTTTGGAGTTTGATGGTCCCCCGCTATGCCCAGGTTTAGTGAGGACACCCCCAAGAATATTGACAGCTGGTTCCCCAGAACTCCCCCTCAAACAGAAGCTGTCAGACCCAGGAAGTTTTAGGCATCCCCACTATCAGTTCACACCTGATGTTTTTATATGATCTGTTCAGGACAGGACTGTGGTCTCCACCATGGATGTCCAATCAGGGACAGCTGGGAAGAGCACTGGTTTTCTGAGACCCAGATTCAGTCCTGCAAGAGAGTTAACTTTGAATGTTTGCACTGAAACATGAGCAGGCTCTCTACTTCCAAATGTCTTCTAAGCTGCTGAGACTTCCTGAGGTCCCAAGGCATGGTTGTGAGGTGGATTCACTCTCAGACTAGAATTCTCCCTACCAGTCTTTACATCTCACCAAGTTACAGCACAGATACCAGAAAGGTTGTCATGGCATCTTCCAGTTACTACAAGTTTGCAGATAGTTGTTCTCCTTGCCAAATTGACAGACACAGTGTATGGAATATGTAGGGTGGCTTCTCCTTCATGTCATGAGTATGAATTATTAGCAGCCCCTGGGAAAGAGGAACTGTTCTTCCCAGGCACCTGACTCTTCTATTCCCAGTGCTGTGATGGGTTGGGCTACAGAATATGTGGCTTCTGTCTCTTGGTGGTTCCTTTGTTTCTATTTTTGTCTCTTACAACGAAACTCTTGAATCTCATGCAAATGTCAGACTCCTCCTGCTCCCTCAGCTTCCTGTGGCCTGAGATTACACATATAAATCTGAAGTGGTCTCTTCTTTCAGAACATCTCCATTGTAACCATCTACATATTCCTGGATGTTCCCAATCTCCTAGAAACAGGACTTAACAGGAAATAAACCTAATGATTTCCTGAGCCACCATTATCTCTAAGGGATTCAGGTCTGGTCTTTTTATCTCAAGATTTCTTCTTGGATCTCCTTCACTCCTTCAGCCAAACTAAACTCGTGGCCTGTTTCCTACCCTGCCCTGGACAAGCTTTAGTGACATGTGAACTTGTCCTGAGGATACAAGAACAATGTCTACTCACTCCAGTGCTGTGGGATGTTCTGTATGTCCTGTGGGAGCCCTTCTTGGGTACTTTGTGGCGTTACCCAGCAGGTTCACATAGAGGATGATTAGGACCATGGGCCTGAGTGCAGGTGTTTGAGATGGTCTGCACTTGGCTGTGCTGGGGGATGGTCTGTATGTCAAGTTGTTCTGATTGATCAATAAATAAAACCTGATCGGCTGTGGCTAGGCAGGAAGGATAGGCGGGACTAACAGAGAGGAGAAATAAAAGGACAGGAAGGCAGAAGGACTGACTGCCAGATGCCGCCAGGACAAGAAGCATGTTAAGACCCCGGTAAGCCACCAGCCACGTGGCAAGGTATAGATTTGTGGAAATGGTTAATTTAAGATAAAAGAACAGTTAGCAAGAAGCCTGCCACAGCCATACAGTTTGTAAGCAATATAAGTCTCTGTGTTTACTTGGTTGGGTCTGAGCGGCTGTGGGACTGGCGGGTGACAGGGATTTGTCCTGACTGTGGGCAAGGCAGGAAAACTGTAGCTACACCCCAGATGATACACAAGTGACAGAAACAAAGACAAGACTCCAAACAAATGTAGCTGTTGAACCAATGAGATATATTAGGGTTCCTACGAATCATATGTTCAATCTTTTTTGGTTTTGGTGTTTTGCTTTTCTTTGGGCTTTTTTGTTGGTTTCGTTTATGTCTGTTTCATACAGGGTCTCACTATATACCTCTGGGTGTCTTGGAACTCACTATGTACACCAGAAGAGATCAAGCAACCATTCCCACCTCCCAACAGATGAGAAGAGTGTGGTCCTCTATGACAAGCAATATTGGAAATGTATCAGTGGTTATATCCCTGGAAAAAAGTTTAGCACTGAAACTTTTAGCTGTCTATAGTTCTGAGGGGTCAGGAGTGGCAACCATAGGGCAACCTGGGTCCTCAAAGTCCAGCCTGCCTAAAGCATCCATGGAGATGCCATGCTGCTCAGGTGGGCTAATGACAACCACTTGGCAGTCTAGGTCCTCAGAGTCCAGCCTGCCTGAAGCATCCATAGGCTGTCTGATGTCAAGAGCTCAGGTAGGTGAAAGGCATGTATAGGGAAGCCTGGGACCTCATGGTCCAGCCTGCCTGAAGCAACTAATGTTCTCCCAGGACTGTGTGAGTCAGGAGGTCCAAGAACCCCACAGGGCACCCTGTGTTGTCATGGTGCCATTATGATGATGAGCAAGTGTATGGTGGTAAAATGTGAGAGGAAGAGAGGAGGAGAGGTTCATGTGCTGTGGTGAGAGGCAGTTCTGAAGAAGTGAGAGCTGGGAGGAATGGGCAGATGCTTCTACCAGGCTATGCTGATCTGGATACCCTGTCCCGCCACCCAGACCAGGAGGATATTCAAGCCTGGAACCACATCTGGGTCTGTGGTCCTATCACAGTTGGGGTCTGTGTTGTCCATGTCCCATAGCACCAGCAAAGACCACACAAATGCCCAGGGATTAGGCGACCTCTTGTGGCCATTTGGTGTTCAAGGCCATACTGCCATGGGGGCTATTATACCATCTGCCCAGGACTGCTGATGAGAACCATGTCTGGGTGTGTAGCCTTACCACAGCCAGGGTCTGTGTTGATGTTCATGGCTCCTGATAACATTCAAGGCAATGCCGATATTAGGGGTCTGGGCTGCCACATGGTGCCATGTTGGTGTTGGAGGGGCACACTTCCACAGGGGTCATGTTGATCTAAGTAACCTGTGCTACCACCTAGGGCCATGGTGATATCCGAGCCTGGGCTGCTGCTAAGGATCATGTCTTTGTCTGTGGACCTATCACAGTTGAGGTCTGTGTTATCCATGGCCCGTGGTGCCACCAAAGGCCAAAAGGATGCCCAGGGTCTAGACCACATCCTATGACCATGTTGGTGTCAAAGGGACTTGCTTCTGTTGGGGCCAATGCACCTGGGCCAGGGCTCTTGCTGAGGACCATGTCTGGGTCTGTGGTCCTACTGCAGCCAAAGTCCGTGTTGATATCTGTGGCTCCTGACACCATCAAAAGCAGTGCTGATGCCAGGGGTCAGGGTCACCAGCAGTGGCCATGATTGATTCCTAGGGCCTTGCTGCCATTGGGACCATGTCAGTGCAAGTGGAGTGCACAGCCACATGGGAGCAGAGGTTGGTTGCTGCTGTGGATCAGGTCTGGGTCTGGGGCCCAACAGCATCTAGGATCTGTGGAGTTGCTCACAGGTTGTGTTGGCACAGTGGATCATAGGAACCAAGCATTTTGAAATCCAATGCTATGCTGATCCAACTCTGTCCCTCCCTGACCCTGCCATAGTTGGCCCTCCCTCTTGATGGACTGAGGAGATTTGGCACTGTCTTCCCATGGGAGAGCAGACTCTAGCATTTAGGAGAAATTACCCCAACACTCACCACAGGCCTGGCAGACCTGGCCCTAGTGGTATTGGCCAAGGAGTGCTGCTCTGCCACTTGCCTGCGTGTGTAGTCTTAATGTCCCAAACGAACTAGCTCATCTACCACTCAGACCCACATTCTGGGCCCACCCTAACAGCTGTCCCATCCATGACTTTCTGAAGTGCATGAAGCGCTGGACCTGCCGAATGATCACCACAGGAACTGTAAAACACAGGCCACAAACAGGCTGTCCAAGAGATGTTTCTATGGTGGCCCAGTGATGAAGGTGGACCAGGAACCAGAGGTTGAAACCAGACTCATTGCAATGAACATATTGTGGGTGGGCTGATTGGACAAAAGGGGTGTACTGCATGACACACCACATCTCCTGATGCCACTAGGATAAATGAAGAGGTGTTGGAAAGATGGAGGAGTGAGCTGTCTGTTATGTTTGTTTTTAATTTATTTGGAAGACCCTACTGAAGGAGTCGAGGGTAGATATTGAGGGACTGGGAGATGAGCAGAATTGGGGTGCATGATGAGAATCTTCCAATGAATTGAAAAATAATTATGTTTTAAAATAAATAAGTAAATTAGCAGAAACCTCACAAAGTGTGTGTGATGTATACTGACTGGACTGAGAGTGCAATGTTTTGGGGGCATCATTGTATTTTGTCATTCTTTTAATTCTGTAATTGGAAATGAACTCACTATTTTCTGTTGTTGTTGTTATTGTGTTGAGACAAATTCCTTCTTCATAATAACAACAACCTCCAACAAAAAATGTGCACATAAAGCACAATGAAGATTATAGTGGTTTATAATAAAGGAAAATATCACATGGGACTGAGGAAAATTAGAACATATAAAGAGATGAGGACCCAAAACACACTGGTGGGACGTTATGTTCCCCACATTATAGAATGAAAAGAAAGGAAGGAAAAATCTTCAAATCCACAACAAGGTAGAATATAAGACCTCTAATGTGGTAGTAGAGGAGCCAGCTGCCACAGTATTCATGTCTTTTTCTGCACCCAAAATAAATTTATTTCCTGAATCCTTTCTCACAACTGATGCCCAATATTAAACATGGAATCTTCTGGTAAATAACACCTGAGATCCTCAAATTTATTTCCCAGATTTGGTCACCAGGCAAGGACTATGGCTGTCTCTCTTCTTCACTTCTAGGATGCATTCATGGACCTTCTGTGGCTGTGGCAAGCCTCAAACAGCACAATTCCAAGAACTATGAGGATCAAGCCAGCTATGACCATCCGGATGAGGTTCACCACTGTGTGACCCTGGGACTGCGAGGCTGGAGATTGTGAACAGAGAGGTCATAACCAAACAAAGCCACCACAAGATGATTGAATTTTCACTCTGACAGATCCCTCCCCTGTAGAGTTCTATGCCCTAAGCAGAATTCTGGTTTCATGCCATAAGCAGAATTTTCCTTCCTCATCTGTTATGGCTTCTGACATATTTTGTGGTTGGCTTATGGTCTCAGGCATCCCTAAGGAAAAAAAGATTTGCTGGGTGTGTGCAGTGCTCAAGAGAAGTGATGCTTTTTGTCAAGTTTCATCTTTTATTTTCTACAAATTCACATTATTCTCATCACATAACATCATGAAAATGTGGGAAGAACTCTTTCTCTGCAGTAGCAGCTTCTTCCTGTTCTTTGACTTGATTTCTTCAGCCTGACTATGCTCTGAGTTCAGATCAGCTGGACAAGGCTCTTCTTTGAAACAGAGTGTATCTGATTACAGAGAGCTCAGATGGAAAAATGTCATTTCTGCCTTCACAGTAGAGAAGCCTTCCTGTGCTCCTAGATCAGTCTGCAGTATAGAAGCCAGGAAGATAATACCCCCTGGAAAATAACCTGCACTGACTCAACAGCTGAGATCCCAAGATCTAGCCACATAGTCTTATTCTCAGGGTCCCCTGAATATCAGGTGGTCAAAATAGTGACAGTCTGAGCTTATCTTCCTGCCCCACCCCACAGGGATGCTATGATACTTCTGTCCTAAAACATTAAACAATAGGTCAGTATTAAGCAAGTAAATATTTATTTTTTAATTAAATAATACTTGTATCCATATTTGAGAGGCTATATGGTCTCTAGAAGAGAAACCATCACTGCAGTGTTCCTAAACAAATATAATTTCTAACTTTATTCTAAATGCTTAACCTTATACCCACAGGCAAGTGTTGCTCTCAACCATCATCTAAAAAGCTTATTTCACAAAAGATGTGGGAAATCATAGAGATCCACAAGTATCCAGAGAGTTACAGGCCTCTGACACACATGAGGGTTATTTATATATTATCTTTAATAACTGAAGGGCTCATTTTTGCTGGATGTCACAAAGGTCTCCAAAACTGGTCAAAATGGGAATAAGTGCAGTAGGTATTCCCAGTCCAAACACACACTTTTTTTTGTTTTTCAATACAGGGTTTCTCTGGGCAGCTCTAGTTGTCCTGGAAATCACTTTGTAAACCAGGCTGGCCTTGAACTCACAGATCCATCTGACTCTGCCTCCCAAAGCCTGGGATTAAAGGCATGTGCCACCTCTGCCTGTCCAAAATGGATAATTTTAAAACATGAATATTATACCTAAGATTAAGAAACATTAAGGAACTCATCCATCTGGCTCTTGAAATACATTCCATATCCCCTCCTGCTCTGAAAGTCCCAAAGCTTCTAGTACTCTGGGCCTTAGTAGTCAAGAGGTCCCTTCAGCAATTATACTTTTGAACCCTCCTTGAGGAAAAATGGCTTATTACAAAGGATTTCTGGTGTCATATGAGTGAATGCGGAGACTTCCTCACCTGAGAAATGTAGCTCCAAAGGGTCACTGGCCTCTGACCACACATGTGAGGCATTGGTATAGTATCCATAACATCTGAAGGGACCACTCTTGCTGGATGTCATGGAGATCTCAGGAAACAGAGCTAAAGACTGTCCAGTGTATATGAGCTGTGACTTTTGGGACCTGGAGAGCTTCAGATCTTCCCCAGTCAAAATGAATCTATCATATCCTTTGGAAGAGACACACTGAAGGGTTACATTCCCAACTGAGGTCAACACAGGGCAGGGAAAAGCTGACAGAGTAGGTTTGCCATGGTGGACACCTAGAAAAAGAAGACAGAACCTGTTAAATGATACATTGTCTGCAGCAGCTGGGCTATGGCTGAAAATGTTTAGAGATGTATTTCCTGAGGGAAAATGTAGAGGGCAAAATGTACTCATGCTCACAAATAATATGGGAGAAATCAGAAATGTTACTCATGTAGTGTATCTGCTCCATGGAGGAGACAAATACCTGTTTTCTATTAAGAAAGCTAGGAATGGATGTTGTTAATACCCAGGTGACCTTTCCATTTGTAGATCCAAACCTCACCTGAATCCCTGAGGATGTTTAGTACAGACTCTCCCTCCCTAGACCTTTAACATTGGCATTCAGTTAATGAAGCTCATCCTTTGGGGAGATGTCACATATACTTTTTAGCCTGCTGACATTGGCATCACCTCAGTCAGAGACAATACCAGAACAAAGGCCCTTAAGATATAAAATCAATCTTCATGTTCAAATGTACTTTGTGTTTAGTTTTGATACAATCATGCCTAGTTGTTCAAAGGATTTCAATTACACCAGTAATCTATTTTGCTGAATTGTTCTGTGTTTAAATTTGTTTGCAATAAGTGACCTGGTTTCAGACATTTATGAGCACATGAACTGGCAAATTCTATGTCAGCCTGAACTGAATTTTTCGTATTACTGCATGTGGGTCATTTCTCTGCAAACAGCAGAGCTTTCAGGGTACCATACAGGAAAAAGTGAATACTGTGACCCTTTGTGTCCACTCACCTGTCACCACCAGCTCCAGGGCGTCACTGCGCTGTGTCCACCCAGCAGAGGTATAACAGTAACAGTAATATCGTCCTGCATTGTGTTCTCTCATGGATGGGATGAAAAACTTGGCACTGTGATCAGGCACTGGTGCAGTTATTCTGTTCCAGGGTGGTGGGCTTCCTTCTTTATACAGGATATACATTTGAGTTTCCTTAATTCCCTCACACCAGATAGTCACAGGATTCCCTGAGGTGATCACAGAGTCCGGCTCAGCCCAAATGGTGGGTTTCTGGAGGGTCCCTGAAAAGAGTTAAGTGAGAGTGTTGTGGGACTTTAAACAGTTGTACAGTGAATGTGAAACTCAGACTTGACCCTTGAATAACAGAACGACACATGGAACCATCTGAAGATCCACATTGTTGCTGACCCCGCCTCCCATTCTATTATCACAACACCTCTCATTGGTTTCTGTATCTTGACTCCCACAGTCTGCATCTGTATCTGTGGGCGAATCCACCTGTCCTTCCCTGTACTCACCTTACATTCGGGTGTCCTGGGGAAACCTGTTTCAGGTTCAGTGTCATTCAACAGAGAGGCTGGGGCTTCCCCTGAGACTAGATGCTACAGTATGTCATTACCTTCTGACAACACTTGAAGATAGCGATCCTCCATCTTTTACTGAGTATGATGGGACCCACCTGGATCCTGGCTAGAGACAGCCTGGTATATGCATATTGTAAGTACATGGACCTGGAAAAAGGCTCATCCTTAATTAAAATGAACCAGTTGTATCTCTGATTTGAGATAAATGAGAGGATCACAGAGCCTTCTAAGATTACAACAGTGTTTGGCAGTGTAAACAGGGTGGCTTATTTTAGACACCTAGGAGAGATACATATGGAATATTTAATGGGTTCACACAGTCTGGATTGTCCCCCAGACCTGACTAACACATGGGGATATATTCAGAGCACACTTTTATCTTAACAGTCACATCTGGGGATCCACATGACTCCAGAGTATTCAACCACTATTATCCACCACTCCATGGTGTCCTGCATTCTGACAAGTGAGCAAAGTTGTGAGAGTAACAGTGATATCAGCCTGCAGTGTTATCACAGAAGGGATGGTGAATTTTGTCTAATTGTTGTGATTCTTTTGGGTCGGTCTGCCCCGGGATGCTAGTCTTCTCTGTTTGTGTAGCAAATATGTTTGGGTTCTTCAGGTCCCTTCACAACAAATGGTTATAGGACTCTCTGGTGTGATCACAGATCCAGGCTCAGCTGGGAATATGAAGGATCCCAGAAAAGAAGTAGAAAGAAAGGAGGTGCATCTGTTAGCAGAATTGCACAGAGAAGGTCGCCATTGCAGGGACACATAGGCTGATCTGCAAAACTAGAAGGACACATAAAGACCACTGTAGCCAAAGTTTTCCTGTGTCCTGTCCAGCTGGTAGTCAGGTTAAATCTCTCTTTCCATAGCCTGGCCTCTCAATCAATCAATTCGCATCAGGTCCTTTCCTGGGATCGTGGGTCACTTGTAATTACAATCAAAGGAAAGTTCTGTACTTCCTTACCTGAGACCAGAAGCTCTAATTCGGGACTGGGAACCGACCACAGCTGGGAGTTGCTGGAGTAATACCCATAGCATGTGAACCTCCACCTCTGGTTGGGGGTCACAGGACCCACTGTGAACATGGCTCCAAATAGGTCAGGGTGTGTATTCTGTGAGGACAAAGCCAGGGAGAACTTCTCATCCTCCTTCATCAGAATTAACCTGTCATATGGATGTTGTGACACACATTGAAGGGTCACATTTTCTCCTACAGTCACCACTGGGCTGGGAAGGGCTGACAGGGTGACACTGCTCTGGTAAACTCCTAAGAGAGAAGAGTACAAGAAACATATATGAATTTGTAGTGTGTATAAACAGACCTTCAGATCAACTCAACATAATGACAGTTCCCAAATCCACTTCCTGACAACTATCTGACCACAGACAAAGGCCTCTATTTATTAATTTCAATAATGTTTGCCGTATCCTCATGTGCCCATATGACCCATATAAGAAGGATTTTCCCTCTTCATATATTTAAAAAGGGGACCCTGTTGTGAACATACTCCTTTCTCAAGGAAAATGCTTTGGTTGTAGAGGGGTCCTCTCACCTGTCACCACAAGCTCCAAGTAGTCACTGTGTTCTAATGCACCATTGGGGCTCTTATATTCACACCTATATTGGCCTCCATTGTTCCATTCAATTGATGAGATAGAGAATTTGGCCAAGTTCTCAGTTTCTATAAGGGTTGTTGGTACAAGCAATCCGACTTCCTTCTTTGCAGAGACGGTATTCCTTGGCCTCTAAGGGCCCTTGACAGAAGAATGTCACTTGGTTTCCAGTGGTTATCACGTTTCTTGGAACTACTCTGAGTATAGGTTTAG